>NW_027598040.1:0-52500 GCF_964194155.1 Cetorhinus maximus
TCCCCCCTCCTCTCTCGCTCTCCTCTCTCCCTCTCATACACAGCACATCTTTAAGCGGTTGAAGTTCCTGGGCAGTAAGATGCTGTCCCAGAGCGTGACGCTGCTCTTCCTGGCCGTCTGGCATGGTCTTCACTCTGGCTATTTCATGTGCTTCTTCATGGAGTTTGTGATTGTTTACCACGAGACACAGGTCAGTGGCCGCAGGCTGCGGGGTGGGGCTGACCGGGGGGGACCGGAGTTCTGGTTTTACACCCCCACCTCCTCCCGAATATTGATGTGCTCTCCTCTCTGCCCGTTCTCTCTCTCTCTCTCTCTCTCTCTCTCTCCCCCAGGTACTGCAGCTGATAGAAGACAGCCCCTGCTGACCAGGATCACCTCGAGGTCCGAGCTCACTCCTCGTCCTCTACGTTCTTCAGCAGTCATTTCACTGGCTATTTATGGGTTACCCCTCTCGTCCCTTTCTGCCTCTTTACCTGGGACAAATGGGTCCAGGTGAGGATACTGCCACCGAGCATCACAGCGTCATTTCTCTCTCCTCCCGCTCTCTACTCTCTCCCCATCTCTCCTCTCTCTCTCTCCTCCCGCTCTCTACTCTCTCCCCATCTCTCCTCTCTCTCTCTCCTCCCGCTCTCTACTCTCTCTCTTCCCATCTCTCCTTTCTCTGTCTCTCCCTCCCGCTCTCTCCTCACACTCTTTCCCCTCTCTCCTCTCTCCTGTCCCCTCTCTCCTCTTTCTCTGTCCCCTCTCTCCTCTCTCTCTGTCTCTCCCTCCCGCTCTCTCTTCACTTTCATTCCCCATCTTTTCTCCTCCCTTTTTCTCCCTCCCGATCTCTCCTCACATTCATTCTCCATCTCTTCTCTCCTCTCTCTCTCCCTCCCGCTCTCTCCTCACATTCATTCCCCATCTCTTCTCCTCTCTCACAATCCCGCTCTCTCCTCACATTCATTCCCCATCTCTTCTCCTCTCTCTCACTCCCGCTCCTCTCCTCACATTCATTCCCCATCTCTTCTCCTCTCTCTCACTCCCGCTCTCTCCTCACATTCATTCCCCATTCCCCTCCTCTTCTCCTCTCTCTCACTCCCGCTCTCTCCTCACATTCATTCCCCATCTCTTCTCCTCTCTCTCACTCCCGCTCCTCTCCTCACATTCATTCCCATCTCTTCTCCTCTCTCTCACTCCCGCTCTCTCCTCACATTCATTCCCCATCTCTTCTCCTCTCTCTCACTCCCGCTCTCTCCTCACATTCATTCCCCATCTCTTCTCCTCTCTCTCACTCCCGCTCTCTCCTCACATTCATTCCCCATCTCTTCTCCTCTCTCTCACTCCCGCTCTCTCCTCACATTCATTCCCCATCTCTTCTCCTCTCTCTCACTCCCGCTCTCTCCTCACATTCATTCCCCATCTCTTCTCCTCTCTCTCACTCCCGCTCTCTCCTCACATTCATTCCCCATCTCTTCTCCTCTCTCTCACTCCCGCTCTCTCCTCACATTCATTCCCCATCTCTTCTCCTCTCTCTCACTCCCGCTCTCTCCTCACATTCATTCCCCATCTCTTCTCCTCTCTCTCACTCCCGCTCTCTCCTCACATTCATTCCCCATCTCTTCTCCTCTCTCTCACTCCCGCTCTCTCCTCACATTCATTCCCCATCTCTTCTCCTCTCTCTCACTCCCGCTCTCTCCTCACATTCATTCCCCATCTCTTCTCCTCTCACTCCCGCTCTCTCCTCACATTCATTCCCCATCTCTTCTCTCTCTCTCACTCCCGCTCTCTCCTCACATTCATTCCCATCTCTTCTCCTCTCTCTCACTCCCGCTCTCTCCTCACATTCATTCCCCATCTCTTCTCCTCTCTCTCACTCCTGCTCTCTCCTCACATTCAATCCCCATCTCTTCTCCTCTTCTCTCTCTCACTCCCTCTCCCTCCTCACATTCATTCCTCATCTCTTCTACTCTCTCTCACTCCCGCACTGTCGGAGGGAGCGCCGCACTGTCGGAGAGTCAGTACTGAGGGAGTGCGGCACTGTCGGAGGGTCAGTACTGAGGGAGTGCGGCACTGTCGGAGGGTCACTACTGAGGGAGCGCCACACTGTCGGAGGGTCAGTAATGAGGGAGCGCCGCACTGTCGGAGGGTCAGTACTGAGGGAGTGCGGCACTGTCGGAGGGTCAGTACTGAGGGAGCGCCACACTGTCGGAGGGTCAGTAATGAGGGAGAGCCGCACTGTCGGAGGGTCAGTAATGAGGGAGAGCCGCACTGTCGGAGGCTCAGTGCTGAGGGGGCGCCGCACTGTCGGAGGGTCGGTACTGAGGGAGCGCCGCACTGTCGGAGGGTCGGTACTGAGGGAGCGCCACACTGTCGGAGGGTCGGTTCTGAGGGAGAGCCGCACTGCGGAGGGTCGGTTCTGAGGGAGAGCCGCACTGGCGGAGGGTCGGTTCTGAGGGAGAGCCGCACTGGCGGAGGGTCGGTTCTGAGGGAGAGCCGCACTGGCGGAGGGTCGGTTCTGAGGGAGCGCCGCACTGTCGGAGGGTCAGTGCTGAGGGAGCGCCGCACTGTCGGAGGGTCAGTGCTGAGGGAGCGCCGCACTGTCGGAGGGTCAGTACTGAGGGAGCGCCGCACTGTCGGAGGGTCAGTGCTGAGGGAGCGCCGCACTGTCGGAGGGTCAGTGCTGAGGGAGCGCCGCACTGTCGGAGGGTCAGTACTGAGGGAGAGCCGCACTGTCGGAGGGTCAGTACTGAGGGAGCGCCGCACTGTCGGAGGGTCAGTGCTGAGGGAGCACCGCACTGTCGGAGGGTCAGTACTGAGGGAGAGCCGCACTGTCGGAGGGTCAGTACTGAGGGAGAGCCGCACTGTCGGAGGGTCAGTGCTGAGGGAGAGCCGCACTGTCGGAGGGTCAGTGCTGAGGGAGCACCGCACTGTCGGAGGGTCAGTGCTGAGGGAGCGCCGCACTGTCGGAGGGTCAGCGCTGAGGGAGCGCCGCACGGGCTGTGTGATATAAAAGCTGACAGCTGCTGTTTTTGCTCCTGATCCAGGTGTACAAGTCGGTATATTTTGTAGGACATGTAATCTTCTTCTCCCAGATATTGCTAATGCCTTCATACCGGAAACTGCTTGTGCCAAAGAAACATCAAAAACACCAATAGGAAGGTAAGTCCTGGGCTCCAGCCAGAGAGGGTGAGGTCTAGGTGTGAGGAGAGAGGGAGTAGGGGTAGTGTCCTCGGTCCAACCATCTTCAGCTGCTTCCTCAATGACCTTCCTCCCATCGTAAGGTCAGGAGTGAGGATGTTCGCTGATGATTGCACAATGTTCAGCACCATTCGCGACTCCTCAGATACTGAAGCAGCCCCGTGTCCAAATGCAGCAAGACCTGGACAATATCCAGGCTCAGGGCTGACAAGTGGCGAGTAACATTCGCGTCACACAAGTGCCAGGCAATGACCATCTCCCAACAACAACCTAACCATCTTACATCATCCTAGGCTTTATTAATAGGGGCATAGAGCACAGGAGCTGTTAGGCAGGGAGTTCCAGGATTTTGTCCGTGTGGTGTAGGTACACCCACGGCGCTGTTAGGGAGGGAGTTCCAGGATTTTGTCCGTGGGGTGTAGGTACACCCACGGCGCTGTTAGGGAGGGAGTTCCAGGATTTTGTCCGTGTGGTGTAGGTACACCCACGGCGCTGTTAGGGAGGGAGTTCCAGGATTTTGTCCGTGTGGTGTAGGTACACCCACGGCGCTGTTAGGGAGGGAGTTCCAGGATTTTGTCCGTGTGGTGTAGGTACACCCACGGCGCTGTTAGAGAGGGAGTTCCAGGATTTTGTCCCCGTGTGGTGTAGGTACACCCACGGCGCTGTTAGGGAGGGAGTTCCAGGATTTTGTCCCCGTGTGGTGTAGGTACACCCACGGCGCAGTTAGGGAGGGAGTTCCAGGATTTTGACCCCAGCGACAGTGAAGGAACGGCCGATATATTCCCAAGTCGGGATGGTGAGTGGCTCGGAGGGGAACTTCCAGGTGGTGGTGTTCCCCATGTGTCTGCTGCCCTCGTCCTTCTAGATGGGAGCGGGTCGTGGGTTTGGGCGGCGCTGTCGAAGGAGCCTTGGCGAGTTGCTGCAGTGCATCTTGTAGATGGTACATACACACTGCTGCCACTGTGCGTCGGTGGTGGAGGGAGTGAATGTTTGTGGGTGGGGTGCTGATCGAGCGGGGGCTGCTTTGTCCTGGACGGTGTCGAGCTTCTCGAGTGTTGTGGGAGCTGCAACTCATCCAGGCAAAGTGGGGAGTGTCCCATCGCACTCCTGACTTGTGCCTTGTCGATGGTGGACAGGCTTTGGGGGGGAGTCAGGAGGTGAGTGACTGCAGCGGCTCAGCTCACTCCCTGCTCGCCTTCCCGAGGGAGCGGGGGGGCATTAAACGCTGGGTCCTGGGGTGGGGTGGTGGAGCGATGGGGCAGGCGGAGGTTTGCGGGGGGGGTATCAGTCTGAGGCGCTGGAACTGACTCTCTCCCTCTTCGCCCTCCCCCCCCACCCACCCCTCACAGGTGCCTTTTGCTGCCATCTCAACACCGGTCAGTGCCCCCCTACAGCCACCCCCCGAACATCTCAAGTGCTCAAGACAACTCGGACAATTGGAGGAGGGAAGGAGGGGACGGGGCGCCTGCGGCTCGATCGTACCTGCCCGTCCGTCTCTGTCTCTCTCTCTCTCTCTCTCTCTCTCTCCCCCCACCCACCGACGTCCCGACGCCTTGTTTTTGGAAGGAACCTTTCTCCGTTTTCTAACGTGGTCCTGAGTTGGGATCGCGAGGGCGAGGGGTTTTGGTGAGGGAGGGAGGGAGGGAGGGAGGCAGGAGTGAGGAAGGTGGCGAGGCGGTATCCCGGTGGGCTGCAGCTGCTGAGGGGCGTGGGAGTAGGGGGGGAGTGTTCCATCGCCCAGACTCTCCGTCCACTTCACTCCACCCGTCGAGACCAACCTGGTGGCCTCTCTCTCTCTCTCTCTCTCTCTCTCTCTCGTGTGTTTTTTTTACAGTTTAAATAAAAATGTTTTGTAAAAACAGATTTGAAGGAAATGAAATGCCAGTCGACAACTCCCGCCTGATTTATTTCGAAAGGATTCTCTCGCACGCACACACTCCGTCAGACTCTCGGTCTCTCTCTCTCTCTCTCTCGCTCGGTCTCTCTCTCTCTCACACACACACACACACACTCAGACTCTCGGTCTCTCTCTCTCTCTCGCTCGGTGTCTCTCTCTCACACACACACTCTCAGACTCTCGGTCTCTCTCTCTCTCTCGCTCGGTGTCTCTCTCTCTCACACATACACACACACTCAGACTCTCGGTCTCTCTCTCGCTCGGTGTCTCTCTCTCACACACACACTCTCAGACTCTCGGTCTCTCTCTCTCTCGCTCAGTCTCTCTCACACACACTCAGAATCTCGGTCTCTCTCTCGCTCGGTGTCTCTCTCTCACACACACACTCTCAGACTCTCGGTCTCTCTCTCTCTCGCTCGGTCTCTCACAAACACACACACTCTCAGACTCGGTCTCTCTCTCGCTCGGTCTCTCTCACACACACACACTCTCAGACTCTCGGTCTCTCTCTCATACACACTCGGTCTCTCTCACTCGCTCTCTCGTTCGGTCTCTCGGTCACTGTCTCTGGCTCGGTCTCTCTCACACACACACACAGTCTCAGACTCTCGGTCTCTCTCTCGCTCGGTCTCTCTCACACGCACACACTCTCAGACTCTCGGTCTCTCACTTGCTCGGTCTCACACACACACTCTCAGACTCTCGGTCTCTCTCTCACTCGGTCTGTCTCACACACAGACTCTCGGTCTCTCTCTCTCGCTCGGTCTCTCACACACACACTCTCAGACTCGGTCTCTCTCTCGCTCGGTGTCTCTCACACACACTCTCAGATTCTCGGTCTCTCTCTCTCTCTCTCGCTCGGTGTCTCTCACACACACACACACACACTCAGACTCTCGGTCTCTCTCTCGCTCGGTGTCTCTCTCTCACACACACTCTCAGATTCTCGGTCTCTCTCACTCTCTCGCTCGGTCTCACACACACACTCTCAGACTCTCGGTCTCTCTCTCGCTCGGTCTCTCACACACACACACACTCTCAGGCTCTCGGTCTCTCGCTCGGTTTCTCTCACACACTCAGACTCTCGCTCTCTCGCTCGGTCTCTCTCTCACACACACACAGACTCTCGGACTCTCTCTCGCTCAGTCTCTCTCAAGCACACGCTCGGTCTCTCTCTTTCTCGCTCGGTCTCTCTCTCACACACTCAGACTCTCGGTCTCTCTCACACACACACTCAGTCTCTCTCGCTCGGTCTCACTCAGACTCTCGGTCGCTCTCTCGCTCGGTCTCTCTCAACACGCACACTCTCGGTCTCTCACGCACACACTCTCAGACTCTTGGTCTCTCTCTCACTCGGTCTCTCTCACACACTCTCAGACTCTGGGTCTCTCTCTCACTCGATCTCTCACACACTCTCGGTCTCTCCCTCTCTCGGTCTCTCTCTCACACACACTCTCTCAGACTCTCGGTCTCTCTCGCTCGGTCTCTCTCTCTCACAAACTCTCAGACTCTGTCTCTCTCTCACTCGGTCTCTCACACACACACACACACTCAGACTCGGTCTCTCTCAATAGCTCTCTCGCTCGGTGTCTCTCACACACACACTCTCAGACTCTCGGTCTCTCTCTCGCTCGGTGTCTCACACGCACACACTCTCAGACTCTCGGTCTCTCTCTCGCTCGGTGTCTCACACGCACACACTCTCAGACTCTCGGTCTCTCTCTCGGTCTCTCTCTCGCTCGGTCTCTCTCATACTCGCGCTCTCACACACATACAGACACACTCATACTCTCGGTCTCTCGCTCGGTCTCTTACACACACACACACACACACACTCTCGGTGTCTCTGTCGCTCGGTCTCTCACACACACAGACTCTCGGTCTCTCGCTCGGTCTCTCTCACGCACACACACACTCATACTCTCGGTCTCTCGCTCGGTCTCTCACACACACACACACTCTCAGTCTCTCTCTCTCTCGGTCTCTCTCTCTCTCGGTCTCTCACACACACACACTCTCATACTCTCGGTCTCTCGCTCGGTCTCTCACACACACACACACACTCTCAGTCTCTCTCTCGCTCGGTCTCTCACACACACACACACACTCTCGGTCTCTCTCTCTCTCGGTCTCTCACACACACACACTCTCATACTCTCGGTCTCTCGCTCGGTCTCTCACACACACAGACTCTCGGTCTCTCTCTCGCTCGGTCTCTCTCACGCACACACACTCAGGCTCTCGGTCTCTCGCTCGGTTTCTCTCACACACTCAGACTCTCGCTCGGTCTCTCACACACACACACAAGACTCTCGGACTCTCTCTCTCGCTCAGTCTCTCTCACGCACACACTCTCAGCCTCTCGGTCTCTCTTTCTCGCTCGGTCTCTCTCACACACTCTCAGACTCTCGGTCTCTCTTGATCGGTCTCTCTTGATCAGTCTCTCATACTCTCAGTCTCTCTCTCGGTCTCACACACACACACACACACTCTGACTCTCGGTCTCTCTCTCACTCGCTCTGGTCTATCTCACACACAGAGTCTCGGTCTCTCTCTCACTCGCTCGGTCTCTCACACTCAGACTCTCGGTCTCTCACACACACACACACTCACACTCTCGGTCTATCTCTCTCTCTCGCTCGGTCACTCACACTCTCAGTCTCTCTCTGTCTCGCTCGGTCTCTCTCACATGCACAGACTCTCGGTCTCTGTCTCACTCACTCGATCTCACACACACTCAGACTCACGGTCTCTCTCTCGCTCGGTGTGTGTGTCTCACTCTCGGTCTCACACACACACACACTCTCATACTCTCGGTCTCTCGCTCGGTCTCTCACACACACTCTCAGTCTCTCTCTTGCTCGGTCTCTCACACACACACACACTCGGTCTCTCTCACACACAGACTCTCGGTCTCTCTCTCGCTCGGTCTCTCTCACGCACACACACTCAGGCTCTCGGTCTCTCGCTCGGTTTCTCTCACACACTCAGACTCTCGCTCGGTGTCTCACACACACACACACAAGACTCTCGGACTCTCTCGCTCAGTCTCTCTCACACGCACACACTCTCAGACTCTCGGTCTCTCTCGCTCGGTCTCTCTCACACTCTCACTCTCAGTCTCTCTCCCTCCCTCTCTCGGTCTCACACACACACACTCTGACTCTCGGTCACACTCTCACTTGGTCTCTCTCACACACACTCTCAGACTCTCGGTCTCTCTCTCAATAGCTCTCTCGCTCGGTCTCTCACACACTCTCGGTCTCTCTCGCTCGGTGTCTCACACACTCACTCTCAGTCTCTCTCTGTCTCGCTCGGTCTCTCACACGCACAGACTCTCGGTCTCTCACTCACTCGGTCTCTCACACACACTCTCAGTCTCTCTCTCTCGCTCGGTCTCTCTCACTCAGACTCTCGGTCTCTCACACACACACTCGCAGACTCTCGGTCACTCTCTCACTCGGTGTCTCTCACACACTCTCAGACTCTCGGTCTCTCTCTCAATAGCTCTCTCGCTCGGTCTCTCTCACACACACACACTCTCAGACTCTCGGTCGCTCTCTCGCTCGGTCTCTCACACACACTCGGTCTCTCTCGCTCGGTCTCACACACACACGCAGATGCTCGGTCTCTCTCTCACTTGCTCTCTCGCTCGGTCTCACACACACACTCTCGGTCTCTCTCGCTCGGTCTCTCACACACACACTCGGTCTCTCTCTCTCGCTCGGTCTCTCTCACACGCACAGACTCTCGGTCTCTGTCTCACTCACTCGGTCTCACTCTCAGACTCTTGGTCTCTCTCTCGCTCGGTCTCACACACACTGTCAGACTCACGGTCTCTCACTCGTTCTCTCACTCGGTGTCCCTCACACACACTCTCGGTCTCTCTCTCGCTCGGTCTCTCTCGCACACACACTCTCAGTCTCTCTCGCTCGGTTTCTCTCTCACACTCAGACTCTCGCTCTCTCGCTCGGTCTCTCTCTCACACACACACACACACTCTTGGACTCTCTCTCACTCAGTCTCTCTCACGCACACACGCTCGGTCTCTCTCTTTCTCGTTCGGTCTCACACATTCAGACTCTCGGTTTCTCTCTCGCTCGGTCTCTCTCACACACACTGTCAGACTCTCGGTCTCTCTCGCTCGGTGTCTCTCTCTCTCACACACGCTCTCAGACTCTCGGTCTCTCTCTCTCGCTCGGTCTCTCACACACGCTCTCAGACTCTCGGTCTCTCTCTCTCGCTCGGTCTTCCTCTCACACACGCTCTCGGTCTCTCACACACACTCTCGGTCTCTCTCGCTCGGTCTCTCACACTCACTCTCAGACTCTCGGTCTCTCTCGTTCGGGGTCTCACTCTCAGTCACTCTCTCTCCCTCATTGGTCTCACACACACACTCTCAGACTCTTGGTCTCTCACTCACTCTCTCGCTCGGGGTCTCTCTCACACACACTCAGACTCTCGGTCTCTCTCACACACACACTCAGTCTCTCTCGCTCGGTCTCACTCAGACTCTCGGTCGCTCTCTCGCTCGGTCTCTCTCAACACGCACACTCTCGGTCTCTCACGCACACACTCTCAGACTCTTGGTCTCTCTCTCACTCGGTCTCTCACACTCTCAGACTCTGGGTCTCTCTCTCACTCGATCTCTCTCACACACTCTCGGTCTCTCCCTCTCTCGGTCTCTCTCTCTCACACACTCTCTCAGACTCTCGGTCTCTCTCGCTCGGTCTCTCTCTCACACAAACTCTCAGACTCTCTGTCTCTCTCTCGCTCGGTCTCTCACACACACACACACACACACACTCAGACTCGGTCTCCCTCAATAGCTCTCTCGCTCGGTGTCTCTCTCACACACTCAGACTCTCGGTCTCTCACTCGCTCTCTCGCTCGGTCTCTCTCACACGCACACACTCTTAGACTCGGTCTCTCTCTCGCTCGGTCTCACACACACACACTCGGTCTCTCTCGCTCGGTCTCTCACACACACACACACTCTCGGTCTATCTCTCTCTCTCGCTCGGTCACTCACACTCTCAGTCTCTCTCTGTCTCGCTCGGTCTCTCTCACACGCACAGACTCTCGGTCTCTGTCTCACTCACTCGATCTCACACACACTCAGACTCACGGTCTCTCACTCGCTCTCTCGCTCGGTGTGTGTCTCACACTCTCGGTCTCACACACACACACACACTCTCATACTCTCGGTCTCTCTCTCTCACACACTCTCAGTCTCTCTCTTGCTCGGTCTCTCACACACACACACACTCGGTCTCTCTCTCGCTCGGTCTCTCTCACACACAGACTCTCGGTCTCTCTCTCGCTCGGTCTCTCTCACGCACACACACTCAGGCTCTCGGTCTCTCGCTCGGTTTCTCTCACACACTCAGACTCTCGCTCGGTGTCTCACACACACACACACACACACAAGACTCTCGGACTCTCTCGCTCAGTCTCTCTCACACGCACACACTCTCAGACTCTCGGTCTCTCTTTCTGGCTCGGTCTCTCTCACACCCTCAGATTCTCGGTCTCTCTCGCTCGGTCTCTCTCACACTCACACTCTCAGTCTCTCTCTCGCTCGTTCTCTCTCACTCAGACTCTCGGTCTCTCTCTCTCCCTCTCTCAGTCTCTCTCACGCACACACACTCGCAGACTCTCGGTCACTCTCTCACTCGGTGTCTCTCACACACACTCAGACTCTCGGTCTCTCTCTCAATAGCTCTCTCGCTCGGTCTCTCTCACACACTCAGACTCTCGGTCTCTCTCTCACTCGCTCTCTCGCTTGGTCTCTCACACATTCTCAGACTCTTGGTCTCTCTCTCACTCGCTCTCTCGCTCGGTCTCTCACACACTCTCGGTCTCTCTCGCTCGGTCTCACACACACTCGCAGACGCTCGGTCTCTCACTTGCTCTCTCGCTCGGTCTCGCGCACACACTCGGTCTCTCACACACACACTCTCGGTCTCTCTCTCGCTCGGTGTCTCACACTCACTCTCAGTCTCTGTCTCACTCACTCGGTCTCTCTCACACTCAGACTCTCAGTCTCTCTCCATCTCGCTCGGTGTCTCACACGCACAGACTCTCGGTCTCTGTCTCACTCACTCGGTGTCTCACACACTCAGACTCTCGGTCTCTCTCTCGCTCGGTCTCTCACACGCACACACATTCAGGCTCTCGGTCTCTCGCTCGGTTTCTCTCACACACTCAGACTCTCGCTCGGTCTCTCTCACACACACACACACACACTCAAGACTCTCGGACTCTCTCTCTCGCTCAGTCTCTCTCACACGCGCACACTCTCAGACTCTCGGTCTCTCTCTTTCTCGCTCGGTCTCTCTCACACTCTCAGACTCTTGGTTTCTCTCTCGCTCGGTCTCTCTCACACAGACTCTCGGTCTCTCTCGCTCGGTCTTCCTCTCACACACGCTCTCAGACTCTCGGTCTCTCTCTCGCTCGGTGTCTCTCTCTCGGTCTCTCTCACACACACTCTCAGACTCTCGGTCTCTCTCTCGCTCACTCTCTCGCTCGGTCTCTCTCACACTCGCTCTCTCACACACATACACACACACTCATACTCTCGGTCTCTCGCTCGGTCTCTCACACACACACACACACTCTCGGTCTCTCTGTCGCTCGGTCTCTCACACACACTCTCAGTCTCTCTCTTGCTCGGTCTCTCTCACACACACACACTCGGTCTCTCGCTCGGTCTCTCTCACACACACACTCTCGGTCTCTCTCTCGCTCGGTCTCTCACACACACAGACTCTCGGTCTCTCTCTCGCTCGGTCTCACTCACGCACACACACTCAGGCTCTCGGTCTCTCGCTCGGTTTCTCTCACACACTCAGACTCTCGCTCGGTCTCACACACACACACACAAGACTCTCGGACTCTCTCGCTTAGTCTCTCTCACGCACACACTCTCAGACTCTCGGTCTCTCTTTCTCGCTCGGTCTCTCTCACACACTCTCAGACTCTCGGTCTCTCTTGATCGGTCTCTCACACTCTCAGTCTCTCTCTCTCCCTCTCTCGGTCTCTCACACACACACACACTCTGACTCTCGGTCTCTCTCTCTCTCTCGCTCTGGTCTATCTCACACACAGAGTCTCGGTCTCTCTCTCACTCGCTCGGTCTCTCACACACACACTCTCAGTCTCTCTCTCTCGCTCGGTCTCTCTCACTCAGACTCTCGGTCTCTCACACACACTCGCAGACTCTCGGTCACTCTCACTCGGTGTCTCTCACACACACTCAGACTCTCGGTCTCTCTCAATAGCTCTCTCGCTCGGTGTCTCTCACACACACTCAGACTCTCGGTCTCTCTCTCACTTGCTCTCTCGCTCGGTCTCTCTCACACGCACACACTCTCAGACTCTCGCTCGCTCTCTCGCTCGGTCTCTCACACACTCTCGGTCTCTCTCGCTCGGTCTCTCTCTCAGACACTCGCAGATGCTCGGTCTCTCTCTCACTTGCTCTCTCGCTCGGTCTCTCACACACACACTCGGTCTCTCACTCGGTCTCAGACACACACACTCTCGGTCTCTCTCTCGCTCGGTGTCTCACACTCTCACTCTCTGTCTCGCTCGGTCTCTCACACACACTCTCGGTCTCTGTCTCACTCACTCGGTCTCTCACACACTCAGACTCTCGGTCTCTCTCTCGCTCGGTCTCTCACACACACACACACTCAGGCTCTCGGTCTCTCGCTCGGTTTCTCTCACACACTCAGACTCTCGCTCGGTCTCTCACACACACACTCTCAGTCTCTCTCTCTCCCTCTCTCGGTCTCACACACACACACACTCAGACTCTCGGTCTCTCTCTTTCTCGCTCGGTCTCACACACACACACAAGACTCTCGGACTCACTCGCTCAGTCTCTCTCACACACACACACTCAGACTCTCGCTCGGTCTCTCACACACACACTCTCAGACTCTCGGTCTCTCTCTTTCTCGCTCGGTCTCACACACACACACAAGACTCTCGGACTCTCTCGCTCAGTCTCTCTCACGCACACACTCTCGGTCTCTCTTTCTCGCTCAGTCTCTCTCACACACTCTCAGACTCTCGGTCTCTCTTTCTCGCTCAGTCTCTCTCACACACTCTCAGACTCTCGGTCTCTCTTGATCGGTCTCTCACACTCTCAGTCTCTCTCTCTCTCCCTCTCTCGGTCTCTCACACACACACACACTCTGACTCTCGGTCTCTCTCTCTCGCTCTGGTCTATCTCACACACACAGTCTCGGTCTCTCTCTCACTCGCTCGGTCTCACACACACACTCTCAGTCTCTCTCTCTCGCTCGGTCTCTCTCACTCAGACTCTCGGTCTCTCACACACACACACTCGCTGACTCTCGGTCACTCTCTCACTCGGTGTCTCTCACACACACTCTCGGACTCTCGGTCTCTCTCTCAATAGCTCTCTCGCTCGGTCTCTCTCACACACTCAGACTCTCGGTCTCTCTCTCACTTGCTCTCTCGCTCGGTCTCTCTCACACGCGCACACTCTCAGACTCTCGGTCTCTCGCTCGGTCTCTCACACACTCTCGGTCTCTCTCGCTCGGTCTCTCTCTCACACACTCGCAGACGCTCGGTCTCTCTCTCACTTGCTCTCTCGCTCGGTCTCTCACACACACACTCTCGGTCTCTCTCTCGCTCGGTGTCTCGCACTCACACTCTCAGTCTCTCTCTGTCTCGCTCGGTCTTTCACACGCACAGACTCTCGGTCTCTGTCTCACTCACTCGGTCTCTCACACACTCAGACTCTCGGTCTCTCTCTCGCTCGGTCTCTCACACGCACACACACTCAGGCTCTCGGTCTCTCGCTCGGTTTCTCTCACACGCTCAGACTCTCGCTCGGTCTCACACACACACACACACACACTCAAGACTCTCGGACTCTCTCTCTCGCTCAGTCTCTCTCACACGCACACACTCTCAGACTCTCGGTCTCTCTCTTTCTCGCTCGGTCTCTCACACACTCTCAGACTCTTGGTTTCTCTCTCGCTCGGTCTCTCTCACGCAGACTCTCGGTCTCTCTCGCTCGGTCTTCCTCTCACACACGCTCTCAGACTCTCGGTCTCTCTCTCGCTCGGTGTCTCTCTCTCGGTCTCTCTCTCACACACACACTCTCGGTCTCTCTCTCGCTCACTCTCTCGCTCGGTCTCTCTCATACTCGCTCTCTCACACACATACACACACACTCATACTCTCGGTCTCTCTCGCTCGGTCTCTCACACACTCTCGGTCTCTCTCGCTCGGTGTCTCACACGCTCTCGGTCTCTCTCGCTCGGTCTCTCACACACACTCGGTCTCTCTCGCTCGGTGTCTCACACGCGCTCGGTCTCTCTCGCTCGGTCTCTCACACACTCTCGGTCTCTCTCGCTCGGTGTCTCTCACACACACACTCTCAGAATCTCGGTCTCTCTCTCACTCGGTCTCTCACACACACTCTCAGACTCTCGGTCTCTCTCTCAGTCGCTCTCTCGCTCGATCTCACACACACACACTCTCGGTCTCTCTCGCTCGGTGTGTCTCACACACACACGCAGATGCTCGGTCTCTCTCTCACTTGCTCTCTCGCTCGGTCTCACACACACACTCTCGGTCTCTCTCTCGCTCGGTCTCTCACACTCTCAGTCTCTCTCTGTCTCGCTCGGTCTCACACACACACAGACTCTCGATCTCTGTCTCACTCACTCGGTCTCTCTCACACTCAGACTCTCGGTCTCTCACACGCACACACACTCAGGCTCTCGGTCTCTCGCTCGGTTTCTCTCACACACTCAGACTCTCGCTCGGTCTCTCACACACACACACACTCAAGACTCTCGGACTCTCTCTCTCGCTCAGTCTCTCTCACACGCACACACTCTCAGACTCGGTCTCTCCCTCTCTCGGTCTCTCTCACACACACACACTCTCAGACTCTCGGTCTCTCTCACACACACACTTGGTCTCTCTCACTCGCTCTCTCGTTCGGTCTCTCGGTCACTGTCTCTGGCTCGGTCTCTCTCACACACACACAGTCTCAGACTCTCGGTCTCTCTCTCGTTCGGTCTCTCTCACACACACACACTCTCGGTCTCTCTCTCTCGCTCGGTCTCTCTCTCTCGCTTGGTGTCTCTCACACTCTCACTCAGACTCTCGGTCTCACTCAGACTCTCGGTCTCTCTCACACTCTCAGTCTCTCTCTCTCACTCGGTCTCTCTCTCTCGCTCGGTCTCTCTCACACGCACACACTCGGTCTCCCACACACACACTCTCAGACTCTTGGTCTCTCTCTCACTCGATCTCTCTCACACACTCTCGGTCTCTCTCCCTCTCTCGGTCTCTCTCTCACACACACACACACTCAGACTCTCGGTCTCTCTCACACACACACTCTCAGACTCTCGGTGTCTCTCTCACTCGGTCTCTCTCACACACTCTCAGACTCTCGGTCTCTCTCAATAGCTGTCTCACTCGGTCTCTCTCACACACACACTCAGACTCTCGGTCTCTCTCTCACTCGCTCTCTCGCTCGGTCTCTCTCACACGCACACACTCTCAGACTCTCGGTCTCTCTCTCACTGGCTCACTCGCTCGGTCTCTCTCACACACACTCTCAGACTCTTGGTCTCTCTCTCACTGGCTCACTCGCTCGGTCTCACACACACTCTCGGTCTCTCTCGCTCGGTCTCACACACACTCGCAGACGCTCGGTCTCTCACTTGCTCTCTCGCTCGGTCTCGCGCACACACTCTCGGTCTCTCTCTCTCTCTCGCTCGGTCTCTCTCACACACACACTCTTGGTCTCTCTCGCTCGGTCTCTCACTCTGTCTCCCTCGCTCGGTCTCTCTCTCACGCACAGACTCTCGGTCTCTGTCTCACTCACTCGGTCTCACTCTCAGACTCTTGGTCTCTCTCTCGCTCGGTCTCACACACACTGTCAGACTCACGGTCTCTCACTCGCTCTCTCGCTCGGTGTCCCTCACACACACTCTCGGTCTCTCTCGGTCTCTCACACACACACACTCGCAGACTCTCGGTCTCTCTCGCTCGGTCTCTCACACACACACACACTCACTCTCGGTCTATCTCTCTCTCTCGCTCGGTCACACACTCTCAGTCTCTCTCTGTCTCGCTCGGTCTCTCTCACACACACAGACTCTCGGTCTCTGTCTCACTCACTCGATCTCACACACACTCAGACTCACGGTCTCTCTCTCGCTCGGTGTGTGTCTCACACTCTCGGTCTCACACACACACACACACTCTCATACTCTCGGTCTCTCGCTCGGTCTCTCTCTCACACACACTCTCAGTCTCTCTCTCGCTCGGTCTCTCACACACACACACTCTCGGTCTCTCTCTCACTCGGTCTCTCTCACACACAGACTCTCGGTCTCTCTCTCGCTCGGTCTCTCTCACGCACACACACTCAGGCTCTCGGTCTCTCGCTCGGTTTCTCTCACACACTCAGACTCTGGCTCGGTGTCACACACACACACACACACACACACACACAAGACTCTCAGACTCTCTCGCTCAGTCTCTCTCACACGCACACACTCTCAGACTCTCGGTCTCTCTTTCTGGCTCGGTCTCTCTCACACTCTCAGACTCTCGGTCTCTCTCGCTCGGTCTCTCTCACACTCACACTCTCAGTCTCTCTCCCTCCCTCTCTCGGTCTCACACACACACACTCTGACTCTCGGTCACACTCTCACTTGGTCTCTCTCACACACACTCTCAGACTCTCGGTCTCTCTCTCAATAGCTCTCTCGCTCGGTCTCTCACACACTCTCGGTCTCTCTCGCTCGGTCTCACACACACTCGCAGACGCTCGGTCTCTCACTTGCTCTCTCGCTCGGTCTCGCGCGCACACTCTCGGTGTCTCACACTCACACTCTCAGTCTCTGTCTCACTCAGACTCTCAGTCTCTCTCTGTCTCGCTCGGTCTCTCACGCACAGACTCTCGGTCTCTCACTCACTCGGTCTCTCACACACTCAGACTCTCGGTCTCTCTCTCGCTCGGTCTCTCACACGCACACACACTCAGGCTCTCGGTCTCTCGCTCGGTTTCTCTCACACACTCAGACTCTCGCTCGGTGTCTCTCACACACACACACACTCAGACTCTCGCTCGGTCTCTCTCACACACACACACACAAGACTCTCGGACTCTCTCGCTCAGTCTCTCTCACACGCACACACACTCAGACTCTCGGTCTCTCTTTCTGGCTCGGTCTCTCTCACACCCTCAGACTCTCGGTCTATCTCGCTCGGTCTCTCTCACACACACTCTCTCAGACTCTCGGTCTCTCTCTCTCTCGCTCGGTCTCTCACACACACACACACTCTCAGACTCGGTCTCTCTCTCGCTCGGTCTCTCTCACACACACACACTCTCAGACTCTCGGTCTCTCTCTCATACACACTCGGTCTCTCTCACTCGCTCTCTTGTTCGGTCTCTCGGTCACTGTCTCTGGCTCGGTCTCTCTCACACACACACAGTCTCAGACTCTCGGTCTCTCTCTCGTTCGGTCTCTCTCACACTCTCAGACTCTCGGTCTCTCTCTCTCTCTCTCTCGCTCGGTGTCTCTCTCACACACACACACTCAGACTCTCGGTCTCTCTCTCGCTCGGTGTCTCTCTCTCACACACACACTCTCAGACTCTCGGTCTCTCTCTCGCTCGGTCTCACACAGACTCTCAGACTCTCGGTCTCTCTCTCACTCTCTCTCGCTCGGTCTCTCTCACACACACTCTCTCGGTCTCTCTCTCTCTCGCTCGGTCTCTCACACACACACACACACTCTCAGACTCGGTCTCTCTCTCGCTCGGTCTCTCTCTCACACACACACACTCTCAGACTCTCGATCTCTCTCACACACACACTCGGTCTCTCACTCGCTCTCTCGTTCGGTGTCTCGGTCACTGTCTCTGGCTCGGTCTCACACACACAGTCTCAGACTCTCGGTCTCTCTCTCGCTCGGTCTCTCTCACACACACACACTCTCAGACTCTCGGTCTCTCTCTCTCTCTCTCGCTCGGTGTCTCTCTCACACACACACACACACTCAGACTCTCGGTCTCTCTCTCGCTCGGTGTCTCTCTCACACTCTCAGATTCTCGGTCTCTCACTCTCTCGCTCGGTGTCACACACACACTCTCAGACTCTCGGTCTCTCTCGCTCTCTATCGCTCGGTCTCTCTCACACACACTCTCAGACTCTCGGTCTCTCTCTCTCTCTCTCTCTCGCTCGGTCTCTCTCACACACACACACTCTCAGACTCGGTCTCTCTCTCGCTCGGTCTCTCTCACACACACACACTCTCAGACTCTCGGTCTCTCTCACACACACACTCGGTCTCTCTCAGTCGCTCTCTCGTTCGGTCTCTCGGTCACTGTCTCTGGCTCGGTCTCTCTCACACACACAGTCTCAGACTCTCGGTCTCTCTCTCGCTCGGTCTCTCTCACACGCACACACTCTCAGACTCTCGGTCTCTCACTTGCTCGGTCTCACACACTCTCAGACTCTCGGTCTCTCTCTCACTCGGTCTCTCTCACACACAGACTCTCGGTCTCTCTCGCTCGGTCTCTCACACACACACACTCTCAGACTCGGTCTCTCTCTCGCTCGGTGTCTCTCACACACACTCTCAGATTCTCGGTCTCTCTCTCTCTCTCTCTCGCTCGGTGTCTCTCTCACACACACACACACTCAGACTCTCGGTCTCTCTCTCGCTCGGTGTCTCTCTCTCACACACACTCAGATTCTCGGTCTCTCTCACTCTCTCGCTCGGTCTCACACACACACTCTCAGACTCTCGGTCTCTCTCTCGCTCGGTCTCTCACACACACACACACTCTCAGGCTCTCGGTCTCTCGCTCGGTTTCTCTCACACACTCAGACTCTCGCTCTCTCGCTCGGTCTCTCTCTCACACACACACTCAGACTCTCGGACTCTCTCTCGCTCAGTCTCTCTCACGCACACGCTCGGTCTCTCTCTTTCTCGCTCGGTCTCTCTCTCACACTCTCAGACTCTCGGTTTCTCTCTCGCTCGGTCTCTCTCACACACACTCTCGGTCTCTCTCTCTCGCTCGGTCTCACTCACTCTCAGACTCTCGGTCTCTCTCGTTCGGGGTCTCACTCTCAGTCACTCTCTCTCCCTCATTGGTCTCACACACACACTCTCAGACTCTTGGTCTCTCACTCACTCTCTCGCTCGGGGTCTCTCTCACACACACTCAGACTCGGTCTCTCTCACACACACACTCAGTCTCTCTCGCTCGGTCTCACTCAGACTCTCGGTCGCTCTCTCGCTCGGTCTCTCTCAACACGCACACTCTCGGTCTCTCACGCACACACTCTCAGACTCGGTCTCTCTCTCACTCGGTCTCTCTCACACACTCTCAGACTCTGGGTCTCTCTCTCACTTGATCTCTCTCACACACTCTCGGTCTCTCCCTCTCTCGGTCTCTCTCTCTCACACACTCTCTCAGACTCTCGGTCTCTCTCGCTCGGTCTCTCTCTCACACAAACTCTCAGACTCTGTCTCTCTCTCGCTCGGTCTCTCACACACACACACACACACACACTCAGACTCGGTCTCTCTCAATAGCTCTCTCGCTCGGTGTCTCTCTCACACACTCAGACTCTCGGTCTCTCACTCGCTCTCTCGCTCGGTCTCTCTCACACGCACACACTCTCAGACTCGGTCTCTCTCTCGCTCGGTCTCACACACACACACTCGGTCTCTCTCGCTCGGTCTCTCACACACACACTCGCAGACTCTCGGTCTCTCTCGCTCGGTCTCTCACACACACACACTCACACTCTCGGTCTATCTCTCTCTCTCGCTCGGTCACTCACACTCTCAGTCTCTCTCTGTCTCGCTCGGTCTCTCTCACACGCACAGACTCTCGGTCTCTGTCTCACTAACTCGATCTCACACGCACTCAGACTCACAGTCTCTCACTCGCTCTCTCGCTCGGTGTGTGTCTCACACTCTCGGTCTCACACACACACACACTCATACTCTCGGTCTCTCGCTCGGTCTCTCTCTCTCACACACTCTCAGTCTCTCTCTCGCTCGGTCTCTCTCACACACACACTCTCGGTCTCTCTCTCGCTCGGTGTCTCTCACACACAGACTCTCGGTCTCTCTCTCGCTCGGTCTCTCTCACGCACACACACTCAGGCTCTCGGTCTCTCGCTCGGTTTCTCTCACACACTCAGACTCTCGCTCGGTGTCTCTCACACACACACACACAAGACTCTCGGACTCTCTCGCTCAGTCTCTCTCACACGCACACACTCTCAGACTCTCAGTCTCTCTTTCTGGCTCGGTCTCTCTCACACCCTCAGACTCTCGGTCTATCTCGCTCGGTCTCTCTCACACTCTCACTCTCAGTCTCTCTCCCTCCCTCTCTCGGTCTCACACACACTCTCAGACTCTTGGTCTCTCTCTCTCGCTCGGTCTTCCTCTCACACACACGCTCTCAGACTCTCGGTCTCTCTCTCTCGCTCGGTCTTCCTCTCACACACACACTCTCAGACTCTCGGTCTCTCTCGCTCGGTCTCTCACACACACTCTCGGTCTCTCTCTCTCGCTCGGTCTCTCACACTCACTCTCAGACTCTCGGTCTCTCTCGTTCGGGGTCTCACTCTCAGTCACTCTCTCTCCCTCTCTTGGTCTCACACACACACACTCAGACTCTCGGTCTCTCACTCACTCTCTCACTCGGGGTCTCTCACACACACTCAGACTCTCGGTCTCTCTCACACACACACTCAGTCTCTCTCGCTCGGTCTCACTCAGACTCTCGGTCTCTCTCTCGCTCGGTCTCTCTCACACGCACACTCTCGGTCTCTCACGCACACACTCTCAGACTCTTGGTCTCTCTCTCACTCGGTCTCTCTCACACACTCTCAGACTCTGGGTCTCTCTCTCACTCGATCTCTCTCACACACTCTCGGTCTCTCCCTCTCTCTCTCCCTCTCTCGGTCTCTCCCTCACACACACACTCTCAGACTCTCTCACACAAACTCTCAGACTCTCTGTCTCTCTCTCGCTCGGTCTCTCTCACACACACACTCAGACTCGGTCTCTCTCAATAGCTCTCTCGCTCGGTGTCTCTCTCACACACACACTCTCAGACTCTCGGTCTCTCTCGCTCGGTCTCTCTCTCACACAAACTCTCAGACTCTCTGTCTCTCTCTCGCTCGGTCTCTCTCACACACACACACACTCAGACTCGGTCTCTCTCTCGCTCGGTCTCACACACACACACACTCGGTCTCTCTCGCTCGGTCTCTCACACACACTCGCAGACTCTCGGTCTCTCTCGCTCGGTCTCTCACACACACACACTCACGCTCTCGGTCTCTCTCTCTCTCTCGCTCGGTCTCTCACACTCACTCTCTCTGTCTCGCTCGGTCTCTCTCACACGCACAGACTCTCGGTCTCTGTCTCACTCACTCGATCTCACACACACTCAGACTCACGGTCTCTCACTCGCTCTCTCGCTCGGTGTGTGTCTCACACTCTCGGTCTCTCGCTCGGTCTCTCTCTAACACACACTCTCAGTCTCTCTCTCGCTCGGTCTCTCACGCACACACACTCAGGCTCTCGGTCTCTCGCTCGGTTTCTCTCACACACTCAGACTCTCGCTCGGTGTCTCACACACACAAGACTCTCGGACTCTCTCGCTCAGTCTCTCTCACACGCACACACTCTCAGACTCTCGGTCTCTCTTTCTGGCTCGGTCTCTCTCACACCCTCAGACTCTCGGTCTCTCTCGCTCGGTCTCTCTCACACTCACACTCTCAGTCTCTCTCCCTCCCTCTCGGTCTCACACACACACACTCTGACTCTCGGTCTTTCTCACTCGCTCGGTCTCTCACACACACACAATCTCAGTCTCTCTCTCGCTCGTTCTCTCTCACTCAGACTCTCGGTCTCTCTCTCTCCCTCTCTCCCTGCCTCTCTCAGTCTCTCTCACGCACACACACTTGCAGACTCTCGGTCACTCTCTCACTTGGTCTCTCTCACACACACTCTCAGACTCTCGGTCTCTCTCTCAATAGCTCTCTCGCTCGGTCTCTCACACACACTCAGACTCTCGGTCTCTCTCTCACTCGCTCTCTCGCTTGGTCTCTCTCACACATTCTCAGACTCTTGGTCTCTCTCTCACTCGCTCTCTCGCTCGGTCTCTCACACACTCTCGGTCTCTCTCGCTCGGTCTCACACACACTCGCAGACGCTCGGTCTCTCGCTCGGTCTCGCGCACACACTCTCGGTCTCTCACACACACACTCTCGGTCTCTCTCTCTCGCTCGGTCTCTCTCACACTCAGACTCTCGGTCTCTCTCTCGCTCGGTGTCTCACACTCACACTCTCAGTCTCTGTCTCACTCACTCGGTCTCTCTCACACTCAGACTCTCAGTCTCTCTCCGTCTCGCTCGGTCTCCCACACGCACAGACTCTCGGTCTCTGTCTCACTCACTCGGTCTCTCACACACTCAGACTCTCGGTCTCTCTCTCGCTCGGTCTCTCACACGCACACACACTCAGGCTCTCGGTCTCTCGCTCGGTTTCTCTCACACACTCAGACTCTCGCTCGGTCTCTCACACACACACACAAGACTCTCGGACTCTCTCTCTCGCTCAGTCTCTCTCACACGCACACACTCTCAGACTCTCGGTCTCTCTCTTTCTCGCTCGGTCTCTCACACACTCTCAGACTCTTGGTTTCTCTCTCGCTCGGTGTCTCTCACACAGACTCTCGGTCTCTCTCTCGCTCGGTGTCTCTCTCTCGGTCTCTCTCACACACACACTCTCAGACTCTCGGTCTCTCTCTCGCTCGGTCTCTCTCACACTCGCTCTCTCACACACATACACACACACTCATACTCTCGGTCTCTCGCTCGGTCTCTCACACACACACACACACTCTCGGTCTCTCTCTCGCTCGGTCTCACTCACGCACACACACTCAGGCTCTCGGTCTCTCGCTCGGTTTCTCTCACACACTCAGACTCTCGCTCGGTCTCACACACACACACACAAGACTCTCGGACTCTCTCGCTCAGTCTCTCTCACGCACACACACTCAGACTCTCGGTCTCTCTTTCTCGCTCGGTCTCTCTCACACACTCTCAGACTCTCGGTCTCTCTTGATCGGTCTCTCACACTCTCAGTCTCTCTCTCTCCCTCTCTCGGTCTCTCACACACACACACTCTGACTCTCGGTCTCTCTCTCTCTCGCTCTGGTCTATCTCACACACAGAGTCTCGGTCTCTCTCTCACTCGCTTGGTCTCACACACACACTCTCAGTCTCTCTCTCTCGCTCGGTCTCTCTCACTCAGACTCTCGGTCTCTCACACACACACACTCGCAGACTCTCGGTCACTCTCTCACTCGGTGTCTCTCACACACACTGTCAGACTCTCGGTCTCTCTCTCAATAGCTCTCTCGCTCGGTCTCTCTCACACGCACACACACTCAGACTCTCGCTCGCTCTCTCGCTCGGTCTCTCACACACTCTCGGTCTCTCTCGCTCGGTCTCTCTCTCAGACACTCGCAGATGCTCGGTCTCTCTCTCACTTGCTCTCTCGCTCGGTCTCTCACACACACACTCGGTCTCTCACTCGGTCTCAGACACACACACTCTCGGTCTCTCACTCGGTCTCAGACACACACACTCTCGGTCTCTCTCTCGCTCGGTGTCTCACACTCACACTCTCTGTCTCGCTCCGTCTCTCACACACACACACTCTCGGTCTCTGTCTCACTCACTCGGTCTCTCACACACTCAGACTCTCGGTCTCTCTCTCGCTCGGTCTCTCACACACACACACACACTCAGGCTCTCGGTCTCTCGCTCGGTTTCTCTCACACTCAGACTCTCGCTCGGTCTCTCACACACACACTCGCTGACTCTCGGTCACTCTCTCACTCGGTGTCTCTCACACACACACTCAGACTCTCGGTCTCTCTCTCACTTGCTCTCTCGCTCGGTCTCTCACACACGCACACACTCTCAGACTCTCGGTCTCTCTCTCGCTCGGTCTCTCACACACTCTCGGTCTCTCTCTCACACACTCGCAGACGCTCGGTCTCTCTCTCACTTGCTCTCTCGCTCGGTCTCTCACACACACACTCTCGGTCTCTCTCTCGCTCGGTGTCTCGCACTCACACTCTCAGTCTCTCTCTGTCTCGCTCGGTCTCTCACACGCACACACTCTCGGTCTCTGTCTCACTCACTCGGTCTCTCACACACTCAGACTCCCGGTCTCTCTCTCGCTCGGTCTCTCACACGCACACACACTCAGGCTCTCGGTCTCTCTCTCGGTTTCTCTCACACGTTCAGACTCTCGCTCGGTCTCACACACACACACACTCAAGACTCTCGGACTCTCTCTCTCGCTCAGTCTCTCTCACGCACACACTCTCAGACTCTCGGTCTCTCTCTTTCTCGCTCGGTCTCTCACACACTCTCGGTCTCTCTCGCTCGGTCTCTCACACACTCTCGGTCTCTCTCGCTCGGTGTCTCTCACACACACACTCTCAGAATCTCGGTCTCTCTCTCACTCGGTCTCTCACACACACACTCTCAGACTCTCGGTCTCTCTCTCGCTCGGTGTCTCTCACACACACACGCAGATGCTCGGTCTCTCTCTCACTTGCTCTCTCGCTCGGTCTCACACACACACTCTCGGTCTCTCTCTCGCTCGGTCTCTCACACTCTCAGTCTCGCTCGGTCTCACACACACACAGACTCTCGATCTCTGTCTCACTCACTCGGTCTCTCTCACACTCAGACTCTCGGTCTCTCTCGCTCGGTCTCTCACATGCACACACACTCAGGCTCTCGGTCTCTCGCTCGGTTTCTCGCACACACTCAGACTCTCGCTCGGTCTCTCACACACACACACACTCAAGACTCTCGGACTCTCTCTCTCGCTCAGTCTCTCTCACACGCACACACTCTCAGCCTCAGTCTCTCCCTCTCTCGGTCTCTCTCACACACACACACTCTCAGACTCTCGGTCTCTCTCACACACACACTTGGTCTCTCTCACTCGCTCTCTCGTTCGGTCTCTCGGTCACTGTCTCTGGCTCGGTCTCTCTCACACACACACAGTCTCAGACTCTCGGTCTCTCTCTTGTTCGGTCTCTCTCACACACACACACTCTCGGTCTCTCTCTCTCGCTCGGTCTCTCTCTCTCGCTTGGTGTCTCTCACACTCTCACTCAGACTCTCGGTCTCTCTCACACTCTCAGTCTCTCTCTCTCACTCGGTCTCTCTCTCTCGCTCGGTCTCTCTCACACGCACACACTCGGTCTCCCACACACACACTCTCAGACTCTTGGTCTCTCTCTCACTCGATCTCTCTCACACACTCTCGGTCTCTCTCCCTCTCTCGGTCTCTCTCTCTCACACACACACACACTCAGACTCTCGGTCTCTCTCACACACACACTCTCAGACTCTCGGTGTCTCTCTCACTCGGTCTCTCTCACACACTCTCAGACTCTCGGTCTCTCTCAATAGCTGTCTCACTCGGTCTCTCTCACACACACACTCAGACTCTCGGTCTCTCTCTCACTCGCTCTCTCGCTCGGTCTCTCTCACACGCACACACTCTCAGACTCTCGGTCTCTCTCTCACTGGCTCACTCGCTCGGTCTCACACACACACAGTCTCGGTCTCTCTCGCTCGGTCTCTCTCTCACACACACTCGCAGACTCTCGGTCTCTCTCTCTCGCTCGGTCTCTCTCACACACACACTCTTGGTCTCTCTCGCTCGGTCTCTCACTCTGTCTCTCTCGCTCGGTCTCTCTCACACGCACAGACTCTCGGTCTCTGTCTCACTCACTCGGTCTCACTCTCAGACTCTTGGTCTCTCTCTCGCTCGGTCTCACACACACTGTCAGACTCACGGTCTCTCACTCGCTCTCTCGCTCGGTGTCCCTCACACACACTCTCGGTCTCTCTCGGTCTCTCACACACACACACTCGCAGACTCTCGGTCTCTCTCGCTCGGTCTCTCACACACACACACTCACTCTCGGTCTATCTCTCTCTCTCGCTCGGTCACTCACACTCTCAGTCTCTCTCTGTCTCGCTCGGTCTCTCTCACACGCACAGACTCTCGGTCTCTGTCTCACTCACTCGATCTCACACACACTCAGACTCACGGTCTCTCACTCGCTCTCTCGCTCGGTGTGTGTCTCACACTCTCGGTCTCACACACACACACACTCTCATACTCTCGGTCTCTCGCTCGGTCTCTCTCTCACACACACTCTCAGTCTCTCTCTCGCTTGGTCTCTCACACACACACACTCTCGGTCTCTCTCTCGCTCGGTCTCTCTCACACACAGACTCTCGGTCTCTCTCTCGCTCGGTCTCTCTCACGCACACACACTCAGGCTCTCGGTCTCTCGCTCGGTTTCTCTCACACACTCAGACTCTCGCTCGGTGTCTCACACACACACACACACACACACACACACAAGACTCTCAGACTCTCTCGCTCAGTCTCTCTCACACGTGCACACTCTCAGACTCTCGGTCTCTCTTTCTGGCTCGGTCTCTCTCACACCCTCAGACTCTCGGTCTCTCTCGCTCGGTCTCTCTCACACTCACACTCTCAGTCTCTCTCCCTCCCTCTCTCGGTCTCACACACACACACTCTGACTCTCGGTCACACTCTCACTTGGTCTCTCTCACACACACTCTCAGACTCTCAGTCTCTCTCTCAATAGCTCTCTCGCTCGGTCTCTCACACACTCTCGGTCTCTCTCGCTCGGTGTCTCACACTCACACTCTCAGTCTCTCTCTGTCTCGCTCGGTCTCTCACACGCACAGACTCTCGGTCTCTCACTCACTCGGTCTCTCACACACTCAGACTCTCGGTCTCTCTCTCACTCGGTGTCTCACACGCACACACTCTCAGACTCTCGGTCTCTCTCTCGCTCGGTGTCTCTCTCTCGGTCTCTCACACACACACACTCTCAGACTCTCGGTCTCTCTCTCGCTCGGTCTCTCTCATACTCGCTCTCTCACACACATACAGACACACTCATACTCTCGGTCTCTCGCTTGGTCTCTCACACACACACACACACTCTCGGTCTCTCTCTCGCTCGGTCTCTCTCACGCACACACACACTCTCGGTCTCTCTCTCTCTCGGTCTCTCACACACACACACTCTCATACTCTCGGTCTCTCGCTCGGTCTCTCACACACACACACACACTCTCAGTCTCTCTCTCGCTCGGTCTCTCTCACGCACACACACTCAGGCTCTCGGTCTCTCGCTCGGTTTCTCTCACACACTCAGACTCTCGCTCGGTCTCTCACACACACAAGACTCTCGGACTCTCTCTCTCGCTCGGTCTCTCACGCACACACTCTCAGACTCTCGGTCTCTCTTTCTCGCTCGGTCTCTCTCACACACTCTCATACTCTCAGTCTCTCTCTCTCCCTCTCTCGGTCTCACACACACACACACACACTCTGACTCTCGGTCTCTCTCTCACTCGCTCGGTCTCTCACACACACACTCTCAGTCTCTCTCTCTCGCTCGGTCTCTCTCACTCAGACTCTCGGTCTCTCACACACACACACTCGCAGACTCTCGGTCACTCTCTCACTCGGTGTCTCTCACACACACTGTCAGACTCTCGGTCTCTCTCTCGCTCTCTCGCTCGGTCTCTCACACACTCTCGGTCTCTCTCGCTCGGGTCTCACACACACACGCAGATGCTCGGTCTCTCTCTCACTTGCTCTCTCGCTCGGTCTCACACACACACTCTCGGTCTCTCTCGCTCGGTCTCTCACACACACACACTCTCGGTCTCTCTCTCGCTCGGTCTCTCACACTCTCAGTCTCTCTCTGTCTCGCTCGGTCTCACACACACACAGACTCTCGATCTCTGTCTCATTCACTCGGTCTCTCTCACACTCAGACTCTCGGTCTCTCTCGCTCAGTCTCTCACACGCACACACACTCAGGCTCTCGGTCTCTCGCTCGGTTTCTCTCACACACTCAGACTCTCACTCGGTCTCTCACACACACACACACTCAGACTCTCGGTCTCTCTCACACACACACTCGGTCTCTCTCACTCGCTCTCTCGTTCGGTCTCTCGGTCACTGTCTCTGGCTCGGTCTCTCTCACACCACACAGTCTCAGACTCTCGGTCTCTCTCTCGCTCGGTCTCTCTCACACTCAGACTCTCGGTCTCTCTCGCTCAGTCTCTCACACGCACACACACTCAGGCTCTCGGTCTCTCGCTCGGTTTCTCTCACACACACACACAAGACTCTCGGACTCTCTCTCTCGCTCAGTCTCACTCACGCACACACTCTCAGACTCTCGGTCTCTCTTTCTCGCTCGGTCTCTCTCACACACTCTCAGACTCTCGGTCTCTCTTGATCGGTCTCTCTTGATCAGTCTCTCATACTCTCAGTCTCTCTCTCTCCCTCTCTCGGTCTCACACACACACACACACACTCTGACTCTCGGTCTCTCTCTCACTCGCTCGGTCTCTCACACACACACTCTCAGTCTCTCTCTCTCGCTCGGTCTCTCTCACTCGGACTCTCGGTCTCTCACACACACACACTCGCAGACTCTCGGTCACTCTCTCACTCGGTGTCACTCACACACACTCTCAGACTCTCGGTCTCTCTCTCAATAGCTCTCTCGCCCGGTCTCTCTCACACGCACACACTCTCAGACTCTCGGTCGCTCTCTCGCTCGGTCTCTCACACACTCTCGGTCTCTCTCGCTCGGTCTCACACACACACGCAGATGCTCGGTCTCTCTCTCACTTGCTCTCTCGCTCGGTCTCACACACACACTCTCGGTCTCTCTCGCTCGGTCTCTCACGCACACACAGTCTCGGTCTCTCTCTCGCTCGGTCTCTCACACGCACAGACTCTCGATCTCTGTCTCATTCACTCGGTCTCTCTCACACTCAGACTCTCGGTCTCTCTCGCTCAGTCTCTCACACGCACACACTCTCAGACTCGGTCTCTCTCTCGCTCGGTCTCTCTCACACACACACACACTCAAGACTCTCGGTCTCTCTCACACACACACTCGGTCTCTCTCACTCGCTCTCTCGTTCGGTCTCTCGGTCACTGTCTCTGGCTCGGTCTCTCTCACACACACACAGTCTCAGACTCTCGGTCTCTCTCTCGTTCGGTCTCACACACACACACTCTTGGTCTCTCTCTCGCTCGGTCTCTCTCACTCTCAGACTCACGGTCTCTCACTCGCTCTCTCGCTCGGTCTCTCTCACACACACACTCTCAGTCGCTCTCTCTCCCTCTCTCGGTCTCACACACAGTCTCAGACTCTCGGTCTCTCTCTTGCTCGGTCTCCCACACACACACTGTCAGACTCACGGTCTCTCTCTCACTCGCGCTCTCTCTCGGTCTCACACACACTCACACTCTCGGTCTCTCTCTCTCTCGCTTGGTCTCTCACACGCACACACACTCAGACTCTCGGTCTCTCTCTCACTCGCGCTCTCTCTCGGTCTCACACACACTCACTCTCGGTCTCTCTCTCTCTCGCTTGGTCTCTCACACGCACACACACTCAGACTCTCGGTCTCTCTCTCACTCGCTCTCTCGCTCGGCCTCTCACACACATACACATACACACACTCAGACTCGGTCTCTCTTTCTCGCTCGGTCTCTCTCACACACTCTCAGACTCGCACTCTCGCTCGGTCTCTCACACGCACACACTCAGACTCTCGGTCTCTCGCTCGGTCGCTCTCACACACACACACTCTCGGTCTCTCTCTCTCGCTCGGTCTCTCTCTCTCGCTTGGTGTGTCTCACACTCTCACTCAGACTCTCGGTCTCTCTCACACTCTCAGTCTCTCTCTCTCACTCGGTCTCTCTCTCTCGCTTGGTGTCTCTCACACTCTCACTCAGACTCTCGGGGTCTCTCACACTCTCAGTCTCTCTCTCTCACTCGGTCTCTCTCTCTCGCTCGGTCTCTCTCACACGCACACACTCGGTCTCCCACACACACACTCTCAGACTCTTGGTCTCTCTCTCACTCGATCTCTCTCACACACTCTCGGTCTCTCTCCCTCTCTCGGTGTCTCTCACACACACACTCAGACTCTCGGTCTCTCGCTCTCTCTCTCTCGTTCGGTCTCTCTCACACACACACACTCTCGGTCTCTCTCTCTCGCTCGGTCTCTCTCTCTCGCTTGGTGTCTCTCACACTCTCACTCAGACTCTCGGTCTCTCTCACACTCTCAGTCTCTCTCTCTCGCTCGGTCTCTCTCTCTCGCTCGGTCTCTCTCACACGCACACACTCGGTCTCCCACGCACACACTCTCAGACTCTCGGTCTCTCTTGATCGGTCTCTCTTGATCAGTCTCTCATACTCTCAGTCTCTCTCTCTCCCTCTCTCGGTCTCACACACACACACACACACTCTGACTCTCGGTCTCTCTCTCACTCGCTCTCTCGCTCTGGTCTATCTCACACACAGAGTCTCGGTCTCTCTCTCACTCGCTCGGTCTCTCACACACACACTCTCAGTCTCTCTCTCTCGCTCGGTCTCTCTCACTCAGACTCTCGGTCTCTCACACACACACACTCGCAGACTCTCGGTCACTCTCACTCGTCTCTCACACACTCTCAGACTCTCGGTCTCTCTCTCAATAGCTCTCTCGCTCGGTCTCTCACACACACACTCTCAGTCTCTCTCTGTCTCGCTCGGTCTCTCACACGCACAGACTCTCGGTCTCTGTCTCACTCACTCGGTCTCTCACACACTCAGACTCCCGGTCTCTCTCTCGCTCGGTCTCTCACACGCACACACACTCAGGCTCTCGGTCTCTCGCTCGCTCGGTCTCTCACACGCACACACACTCAGGCTCTCGGTCTCTCTCTCGGTTTCTCTCACACACTCAGACTCTCGCTCGGTCTCACACACACACACACTCAAGACTCTCGGACTCTCTCTCGCTCAGTCTCTCTCACACGCACACACTCTCAGACTCTCGGTCTCTCTCTTTCTCGCTCGGTCTCTCACACACTCTCAGACTCTTGGTTTCTCTCTCGCTCGGTCTCTCTCACGCAGACTCTCGGTCTCTCTCGCTCGGTCTTCCTCTCACACACGCTCTCAGACTCTCGGTCTCTCTCTCGCTCGGTGTCTCTCTCTCGGTCTCTCTCACACACACACTCTCAGACTCTCGGTCTCTCTCTCGCTCGGTGTCTCTCTCTCGGTCTCTCTCTCACACACACTCTCAGACTCTCGGTCTCTCTCTCGCTCACTCTCTCGCTCGGTCTCTCTCACACTCGCTCTCTCACACACATACACACACACTCATACTCTCGGTCTCTCGCTCGGTCTCTCACACACACACACACTCTCGGTCTCTCTGTCGCTCGGTCTCACACACACACACTCTCAGTCTCTCTCTCGCTCGGTCTCTCACACACACACACTCTCAGTCTCTCTCTCGCTCGGTCTCTCACACACACAGACTCTCGGTCTCTCTCTCGCTCGGTCTCTCTCACGCACACACACTCAGGCTCTCGGTCTCTCGCTCGGTTTCTCTCACACACTCAGACTCTCGCTCGGTCTCACACACACACACACACTCAGACTCTCGGTCTCTCTTTCTCGCTCGGTCTCTCTCACACACTCTCAGACTCTCGGTCTCTCTTGATCGGTCTCTCACACTCTCAGTCTCTCTCTCTCCCTCTCTCGGTCTCACACACACACACACACACACTCTGACTCTCGGTCTCTCTCTCTCGCTCGGTCTCTCTCACTCAGACTCTCGGTCTCTCACACACACACACTCGCAGACTCTCGGTCACTCTCTCACTCGGTGTCTCTCACACACACTCTCAGACTCTCGGTCTCTCTCTCAATAGCTCTCTCGCTCGGTCTCACACACACTCAGACTCTCGGTCTCTCTCTCACTTGCTCTCTCGCTCGGTCTCTCTCACACGCACACACTCTCAGACTCTCGGTCTCTCTCTCGCTCAGTCTCTCACACACTCTCGGTCTCTCTCGCTCGGTCTCTCACACACACTCGGTCTCTCTCGCTCGGTGTCTCACACACTCTCGGTCTCTCTCGCTCGGTCTCTCACACACTCTCGGTCTCTCTCGCTCGGTGTCTCTCACACACACACTCTCAGAATCTCGGTCTCTCTCTCACTCGGTCTCTCACACACACACTCTCAGACTCTCGGTCTCTCTCTCAGTCGCACTCTCGCTCGATCTCACACACACACACTCTCGGTCTCTCTCGCTCGGTGTCTCTCACACACACACGCAGATGCTCGGTCTCTCTCTCACTTGCTCTCTCGCTCGGTCTCACACACACACTCTCGGTCTCTCTCGCTCGGTCTCTCACACACACTCGGTCTCTCTCGCTCGGTGTCTCACACACTCTCGGTCTCTCTCGCTCGGTCTCTCACACACTCTCGGTCTCTCTCGCTCGGTGTCTCTCACACACACACTCTCAGAATCTCGGTCTCTCTCTCACTCGGTCTCTCACACACACACTCTCAGACTCTCGGTCTCTCTCTCAGTCGCTCTCTCGCTCGGTCTCACACACACACTCTCGGTCTCTCTCTCGCTCGGTCTCTCACACTCTCAGTCTCTCTCTGTCTCGCTCGGTCTCACACACACACAGACTCTCGATCTCTGTCTCACTCACTCGGTCTCTCTCACACTCAGACTCTCGGTCTCTCTCGCTCGGTCTCTCTCACGCACACACACTCAAGCTCTCGGTCTCTCGCTCGGTTTCTCTCACACACTCAGACTCTCGCTCGGTCTCTCACACACACACACACTCAAGACTCTCGGACTCTCTCTCTCGCTCAGTCTCTCTCACACGCACACACTCTCAGACTCTCGGTCTCTCTCACACACACACTTGGTCTCACTCGCTCTCTCGTTCGGTCTCTCGGTCACTGTCTCTGGCTCGGTCTCTCTCACACAGACACAGTCTCAGACTCTCGGTCTCTCTCTCGTTCGGTCTCTCTCACACACACACACTCTCGGTCTCTCTCTCTCGCTCGGTCTCTCTCTCTCGCTTGGTGTCTCTCACACTCTCACTCAGACTCTCGGTCTCTCTCACACTCTCAGTCTCTCTCTCTCACTCGGTCTCTCTCTCTCGCTCGGTCTCTCTCACACGCACACACTCGGTCTCCCACACACACACTCTCAGACTCTTGGTCTCTCTCTCACTCGATCTCTCTCACACACTCTCGGTCTCTCTCCCTCTCTCGGCCTCTCTCTCTCACACACACACACTCAGACTCTCGGTCTCTCTCACACACACACTCTCAGACTCTCGGTCTCTCTCTCACTCGGTCTCTCTCACACACTCTCAGACTCTCGGTCTCTCTCAATAGCTGTCTCACTCGGTCTCTCTCACACACACACTCAGACTCTCGGTCTCTCTCTCACTCGCTCTCTCGCTCGGTCTCTCTCACACGCACACACTCTCAGACTCTCGGTCTCTCTCTCACTGGCTCACTCGCTCGGTCTCACACACACACACTCTCGGTCTCTCTCGCTCGGTCTCTCTCTCACACACACTCGCAGACTCTCGGTCTCTCTCTCTCGCTCGGTCTCTCTCACACACACACTCTTGGTCTCTCACTCTGTCTCTCTCGCTCGGTCTCTGTCTCACACACACACACACTCTCAGACTCTCGGTCTCTCTTTCTCGCTCGGTCTCTCTCACACACTCTCAGACTCTCGGTCTCTCTTGATCGGTCTCTCACACTCTCAGTCTCTCTCTCTCCCTCTCTCGGTCTCACACATACACACACACTCTGACTCTCGGTCTCTCTCTCTCTCGCTCTGGTCTATCTCACACACAGAGTCTCGGTCTCTCTCTCACTCGCTCGGTCTCTCACACACACACTCTCAGTCTCTCTCTCTCGCTCGGTCTCTCTCACTCAGACTCTCGGTCTCTCACACACACACACTCGCAGACTCTCGGTCTCTCTCTCACTCGGTGTCTCTCACACACGCTCTCAGACTCTCGGTCTCTCTCTCAATAGCTCTCTCGCTCGGTCTCTCTCACACACACTCAGACTCTCGGTCTCTCTCTCACTTGCTCTCTCGCTCGGTCTCTCTCACACGCACACACTCTCAGACTCTCGGTCTCTCTCTCGCTCTCTCGCTCGGTCTGTCACACACTCTCGGTCTCTCTCGCTCGGTCTCTCTCTCACACACTCGCAGACGCTCGGTCTCTCTCTCACTTGCTCTCTCGCTCGGTCTCTCACACACACACTCTCGGTCTCTCTCTCGCTCGGTGTCTCGCACTCACACTCTCAGTCTCTCTCTGTCTCGCTCGGTCTCTCACACGCACAGACTCTCGGTCTCTGTCTCACTCACTCGGTCTCTCACACACTCAGACTCTCGGTCTCTCTCTCGCTCGGTGTCTCACACGCACACACACTCAGGCTCTCGGTCTCTCGCTCAGTTTCTCTCACACGCTCAGACTCTCGCTCGGTCTCTCACACACACACACACACTCAAGACTCTCGGACTCTCTCTCTCGCTCAGTCTCTCTCACGCACACACTCTCAGACTCTCGGTCTCTCTCTTTCTCACTCGGTCTCTCACACACACTCAGGCTCTCGGTCTCTCGCTCGGTTTCTCTCACACACTCAGACTCTCGCTCAGTCTCTCACACACTCTCAGACTCTTGGTTTCTCTCTCGCTCGGTCTCTCTCACGCAGACTCTCGGTCTCTCTCGCTCGGTCTTCCTCTCACACACGCTCTCAGACTCTCGGTCTCTCTCTCGCTCGGTGTCTCTCACACAGACTCTCGGTCTCTCTCGCTCGGTCTTCCTCTCACACACGCTCTCAGACTCTCGGTCTCTCTCTCGCTCGGTGTCTCTCTCTCGGTCTCTCTCACACACACACTCTCAGACTCTCGGTCTCTCTCTCGCTCACTCTCTCGCTCGGTCTCTCTCATACTCGCTCTCTCACACACATACACACACACTCATACTCTCGGTCTCTCGCTCGGTCTCTCACACACACACACACTCTCGGTCTCTCTGTCGCTCGGTCTCACACACACACTCTCAGTCTCTCTCTCGCTCGGTCTCTCTCACACACATACACACACACTCATACTCTCGGTCTCTCGCTCGGTCTCTCACACACACACACTCTCGGTCTCTCTGTCGCTCGGTCTCACACACACACACTCTCAGTCTCTCTCTCGCTCAGTCTCTCTCTCACACAAACTCTCTGTCTCTCTCTCGCTCGGTCTCTCACACACACACACTCAGACTCGGTCTCTCTCAATAGCTCTCTCGCTCGGTGTCTCTCACACACACTCTCGGTCTCTCTCTCTCGCTCGGTCTCTCACACTCACTCTCAGACTCTCGGTCTCTCTCGTTCGGGGTCTCACTCTCAGTCACTCTCTCTCCCTCTCTTGGTCTCACACACACACTCTCAGACTCTCGGTCTCTCACTCACTCTCTCGCTCGGGGTCTCTCTCACACACACTCAGACTCTCGGTCTCTCTCACACACACACTCAGTCTCTCTCGCTCGGTCTCACTCAGACTCTCGGTCGCTCTCTCGCTCGGTCTCTCTCAACACGCACACTCTCGGTCTCTCACGCACACACTCTCAGACTCTTGGTCTCTCTCTCACTCGATCTCTCTCACACACTCTCAGACTCTGGGTCTCTCTCTCACTCGATCTCTCTCACAAACTCTCGGTCTCTCCCTCTCTCGGTCTCTCTCTCACACACACTCTCTCAGACTCTCGGTCTCTCTCGCTCGGTCTCTCTCTCACACAAACTCTCAGACTCTCTGTCTCTCTCTCGCTCGGTCTCTCACACACACACACACACACACACTCAGACTCGGTCTCTCTCAATAGCTCTCTCGCTCGGTGTCTCTCTCACACACTCAGACTCTCGGTCTCTCACTCGCTCTCTCGCTCGGTCTCTCTCACACGCACACACTCTCAGACTCGGTCTCTCTCTCACTCGATCTCACACACTCTCAGACTCGGTCTCTCACTCGCTCTCTCGCTCGGTGTGTGTCTCACACTCTCGGTCTCACACACACACACTCTCATACTCTCGGTCTCTCGCTCGGTCTCTCTCTCACACACACTCTCAGTCTCTCTCTCGCTCGGTCTCTCACACACACACACTCTCGGTCTCTCTCTCGCTCGGTCTCTCTCACACACAGACTCTCGGTCTCTCTCTCGCTCGGTTTCTCTCTCACACACACTCTCAGTCTCTCTCTCGCTCGGTCTCTCACACACACACACTCTCGGTCTCTCGCTCGGTCTCTCTCACACACAGACTCTCGGTCTCTCTCTCGCTCGGTCTCTCACACGCACACACACTCAGGCTCTCGGTCTCTCGCTCGGTTTCTCTCACACACTCAGACTCTCGCTCGGTCTCTCACACACACACAAGACTCTCGGACTCTCTCGCTCAGTCTCTCTCACACGCACACACTCTCAGGCTCTCGGTCTCTCTTTCTGGCTCGGTCTCTCTCACACCCTCAGACTCTCGGTCTATCTTGCTCGGTCTCTCTCACACACAGACTCTCGGTCTCTCTCTCGCTCGGTCTCTCACACGCACACACACTCAGGCTCTCGGTCTCTCGCTCGGTTTCTCTCACACACTCAGACTCTCGCTCGGTCTCTCACACACACACAAGACTCTCGGACTCTCTCGCTCAGTCTCTCTCACACGCACACACTCTCAGACTCTCGGTCTCTCTTTCTGGCTCGGTCTCTCTCACACCCTCAGACTCTCGGTCTATCTCGCTCGGTCTCTCTCACACTCTCACTCTCAGTCTCTCTCCCTCCCTCTCTCGGTCTCACACACACTCTCAGACTCTCGGTCTCTCTCTCTCGCTCGGTCTTCCTCTCACACACACGCTCTCAGACTCTCGGTCTCTCTCTCTCGCTCGGTCTCTCACACACACTCTCGGTCTCTCTCTCTCGCTCGGTCTCTCACACTCACTCTCAGACTCTCGGTCTCTCTCGTTCGGGGTCTCACTCTCAGTCACTCTCTCTCCCTCTCTTGGTCTCACACACACACTCTCAGACTCTCGGTCTCTCACTCACTCTCTCGCTCGGGGTCTCTCTCACACACACTCAGACTCTCGGTCTCTCTCACACACACACTCAGTCTCTCTCGCTCGGTCTCACTCAGACTCTCGGTCTCTCTCTCGCTCGGTCTCTCTCACACGCACACTCGCGGTCTCTCACGCACACACTCTCAGACTCTTGGTCTCTCTCTCACTCGATCTGTCTCACACACTCTCGGTCTCTCCCTCTCTCTCTCCCTCTCTCGGTCTCTCCCTCACACACACACTCTCAGACTCTCTCGCTTGGTCTCTCTCTCACACAAACTCTCAGACTCTCTGTCTCTCTCTCGCTCGGTCTCTCTCACACACACACTCAGACTCGGTCTCTCTCAATAGCTCTCTCGCTCGGTGTCTCTCTCACACACTCAGACTCTCGGTCTCTCACTCGCTCTCTCGCTCGGTCTCTCTCACACGCACACACTCTCAGACTCGGTCTCTCTCTCGCTCGGTCTCTCACACACACACTCGGTCTCTCTCGCTCGGTCTCTCACACACACTCGCAGACTCTCGGTCTCTCTCGCTCGGTCTCTCACACACACACACACACTCTCGGTCTCTCTCTCTCTCGGTCTCTCACACTCACTCTCTCTGTCTCGCTCGGTCTCTCTCACACGCACAGACTCACGGTCTCTGTCTCACTCACTCGATCTCACACACACTCAGACTCACGGTCTCTCACTCGCTCTCTCGCTCGGTGTGTGTCTCACACTCTCGGTCTCACACACACACACACTCTCATACTCTCGGTCTCTCGCTCGGTCTCTCTCTCACACACTCTCAGTCTCTCTCTCGCTCGGTCTCTCACACACACACACTCTCGGTCTCTCTCTCGCTCGGTCTCTCTCACACACAGACTCTCGGTCTCTCTCTCGCTCGGTCTCTCTCACGCACACACACTCAGGCTCTCGGTCTCTCGCTCGGTTTCTCTCACACACTCAGACTCTCGCTCGGTCTCTCACACACACACACACACACAAGACTCTCGGACTCTCTCGCTCAGTCTCTCTCACACGCACACACTCTCAGACTCTCGGTCTCTCTTTCTCGCTCGGTCTCTCTCACACCCTCAGACTCTCGGTCTCTCTCGCTCGGTCTCTCTCACACTCACACTCTCAGTCTCTCTCCCTCCCTCTCTCGGTCTCACACACACACACTCTGACTCTCGGTCTTTCTCACTCGCTCGGTCTCTCACACACACACAATCTCAGTCTCTCTCTCGCGCTCGTTCTCTCTCACTCAGACTCTCGGTCTCTCTCTCTCTCTCTCTCCCTCTCTCAGTCTCTCTCACGCACACACACTCGCAGACCCTCGGTCACTCTCTCACTTGGTCTCTCTCACACACACTCTCAGACTCTCGGTCTCTCTCTCAATAGCTCTCTCGCTCGGTCTCTCACACACACTCAGACTCTCGGTCTCTCTCTCACTCGCTCTCTCGCTTGGTCTCTCTCACACATTCTCAGACTCTTGGTCTCTCTCTCACTCGCTCTCTCGCTCGGTCTCTCACACACTCTCGGTCTCTCTCGCTCGGTCTCACACACACTCGCAGACGCTTGGTCTCTCACTTGCTCTCTCGCTCGGTCTCGCGCACACACTCTCGGTCTCTCACACACACACTCTCGGTCTCTCTCTCGCTCGGTGTCTCACACGCACAGACTCTCGGTCTCTGTCTCACTCACTCGGTCTCTCACACACTCAGACTCTCGGTCTCTCTCTCGCTCGGTCTCTCACACGCACACACACTCAGGCTCTCGGTCTCTCGCTCGGTTTCTCTCACACACTCAGACTCTCGCTCGGTCTCTCACACACACACACACACTCAAGACTCTCGGACTCTCTCTCGCTCAGTCTCTCTCACACGCACACACTCTCAGACTCTCGGTCTCTCTCTTTCTCGCTCGGTCTCTCACACACTCTCAAACTCGGTCTCTCCCTCTCTCGGTCTCTCACACACACACACACTCAGGCTCTCGGTCTCTCGCTCGGTTTCTCTCACACACTCAGACTCTCGCTCGGTCTCTCTCTCACACACACTCAAGACTCTCGGACTCTCTCTCTCGCTCAGTCTCTCTCACACGCACACACTCTCAGACTCTCGGTCTCTCTCTTTCTCGCTCGGTCTCTCACACACTCTCAGACTCTTGGTTTCTCTCTCGCTCGGTCTCTCTCACACAGACTCTCGGTCTCTCTCGCTCGGTCTTCCTCTCACACACGCTCTCAGACTCTCGGTCTCTCTCTCGCTCGGTGTCTCTCTCTCGGTCTCTCTCACACACACACTCTCAGACTCTCGGTCTCTCTCTCGCTCACTCTCTCGCTCGGTCTCTCTCACACTCGCTCTCTCACACACATACACACACACTCATACTCTCGGTCTCTCTCTCTCGCTCGGTCTCTCTCTCACACACACACTCTCGGTCTCTCTGTCGCTCGGTCTCACTCACACACACTCTCAGTCTCTCTCTCGGTCTCTCTCTCACACACACAGACTCTCGGTCTCTCTCTCGCTCACTCTTTCGCTCGGTCTCTCTCATACTCGCTCTCTCACACACATACACACACACTCATACTCTCGGTCTCTCTCTCTCGCTCGGTCTTCCTCTCACACACGCTCTCAGACTCTCGGTCTCTCTCTCGCTCGGTCTCTCTCACACTCACACTCTCAGACTCTCTCTCTCACTCTCTCTCACTCGGTGTCTCTCACACACACACAGACTCTCGCTTCAAGGTCTCTCTCTCTCTCTCTGCAGACATATGAAATGACACCAATGCACAGAATAAAATCACATCCTTTATTGGTTTGTCAGTTTTACACTTATGAGCTGGTCCTGGCTGGAGAGCCAGACGTCCAGACTGAGAGTCGGGCTGTCTGGACTCCTCTCACACACAGTCTGCAACTCAACAATGACTGAACAGCAACCAGATTATTACAATTCATTTATATTATATTCATATACATCACTGAGATGGCCCTGTGGACACCAGGCCTCCCTCTCTGGTTAAATTTCTATCTACACTGTCCCCATCAAACACTCCCAGGACAGGTACAGCACGGGGTTAGATACAGAGTAAAGCTCCCTCTACACTGTCCCCATCAAACACTCCCAGGACAGGTACAGCACGGGGTTAGATACAGAGTAAAGCTCCCTCTACACCGTCCCCATCAAACACTCCCAGGACAGGTACAGCACGGGGTTAGATACAGAGTAAAGCTCCCTCTACACTGTCCCCATCAAACACTCCCAGGACAGATACAGCACGGGGTTAGAAACAGAGTAAAGCTCCCTCTACACCGTCCCCATCAAACACTCCCAGGACAGGTACAGCACGGGGTTAGATACAGAGTAAAGCTCCCTCTACACTGACCCCATCAAACACTCCCAGGACAGGTACAGCACGGGGTTAGATACAGAGTAAAGCTCCCTCTACACCGTCCCCCATCAAAAACTCCCAGGACAGGTACAGCACGGGGTTAGATACAGAGTAAAGCTCCCTCTACACCGTCCCCATCAAAAACTCCCAGGGACGGGGACAGCACGGGGGGGTGGGGTGGCGGAGAAGGGGGTGGGTAGGGTTGTTGGACAGAAGCTTCGGGGAAGGCCCCGGGAGCTCAGCGTCCGTCTGCTGGTGCTGGTGGTGGGTGGCGAGAGCACTCGCAGGCGATGGGGTCAGTCGCTCGGCACGGTCACTGGTCCAGGTGGAAGGCGCGCAGCAGGCCGGCCAGGTCCCGGTTGTCGGCGGCCTGGTAGAGGTCCGTCTGGCCCAGCATGGACAGGGCCATGCGCAGCGTGCTCCAGATGTTGTCCGACATCTGGCCCCGCTCTCCCTCCGGACCCCGGCTCTTCCTCTGCATATTCAGGGCCTCTAGGAAGTGTTCCACGGCCTCCCTGCCAAAGACACAAAACAAAAAGGCGAGGTGAACGGTCACGCCCTCGACATCGAGGCGGCATTCGACCGAGTGTGGCATCGCGGAGCCCTGGCAAACCTGCAGTCGATGGGAATCGGAGGGGGGGGGGGAAACGGCAGCATTCGACCGGGTGTGGCATCGCGGAGCCCTGGCTAAATGGGAATCGGCAGCATTCGACTGGGTGTGGCATCGCGGAGCCCTGGCTAAATGGGAATCGGGTGGAGAACGGCAGCATTCGACCGAGTGTGGCATCGCGGAGCCCTGCCTAAATGGGAATCGGGGGGAAAACTCTCCGCTGGTTGGAGTCAGACCCAGCGCAAAGGAAGGTGGTTGTGGTTGTCGGAGGTCAGTCATCTCAGCTCCCGGGACATCACTGCAGGAGTTCCTCAGGGTTAGTGTCCTCGGCCCAACCATCTTCAGCTGCTTCCTCAATGACCTTCCTTCCATCATAAGGTCAGAAGTGGGGATGTTCGCTGATGGTTGCACAATGTTCAGCACCATTCGCGACTCCTCAGATACTGAAGCAGCCCCGTGTCCAAAATGCAGCAAGACCTGGACACTATCCAGGCTCAGGGCTGACAAGTGGCGAGTAACATTCACGCCACACAAGTGCCTGGCAATGACCATCTCCAACAAGAGAGAATCCAACCATCGTCCCCTTGACGTTCAATGGCATCACCATCACTGAATCCCCCACTATCAACATCCTGGGGGTTACCATTGACCAGAAACTGAACTGGGACCAGCCAGATAAATACTGTGGCTACAAGAGCAGGTCAGAGGCTGGGAATCCTGTGGAGAGTCACTCACCTCCTGACTCCCCGTCAAAGCCTGTCCACCATCGACAATGCACAAGTCAGGAGTGTGATGGGACACTCCCCACTTGCCTGGATGAGTTGCAGCTCCCAAAACACTCGAGAAGTTCGACACCGTCCAGGACAAAGCAGCCCCCCCGCTCGATCGGCACCCCATCCACAAACATTCACTCCCTCCACCACCGACGCACAGTGGCAGCAGCGTGTGTACCATCTACAAGATGCACTGCAGCAACTCGCCAAGGCTCCTTCGACAGCGCCGCCCAAACCCACGACCCGCGCCCATCTAGAAGGACGAGGGCAGCAGACACATGGGGAACACCCACCGCCTGGAAGTTCCCCTCCGAGCCACTCACCATCCCGACTTGGGAATATTTCGGCCGTTCCTTCACTGTCGCCAGGTCAAAATCCTGGAACTCCCTCCCTAACAGCGCCGTGGGTGTACCTACACCACACGGACAAAATCCTGGAACTCCCTCCCTAACAGCACCGTGGGTGTACCTACACCACACGGGGACAAAATCCTGGAACTCCCTCCCTAACAGCGCCGTGGGTGTACCTACACCACACACGGGGACAAAATCCTGGAACTCCCTCCCTAACAGCGCCGTGGGTGTACCTACACCACACGGGGACAAAATCCTGGAACTCCCTCCCTAACAGCGCTGTGGGTGTACCTACACCACACGGGACAAAATCCTAGAACTCCCTCCCTAACAACGCCGTGGGTGTACCTACACCACACGGACAAAATCCTGGAACTCCCTCCCTAACAGCGCTGTGGGTGTACCTACACCACACGGACAAAATCCTGGAACTCCCTCCCTAACAACGCCGTGGGTGTACCTACACCACACGGGGACTGCAGCGGCTCAAGAAGGCGGCTCACCCCCACCCCCTTCTCAAGGGGGCAATTAGGGACGGGCAATAAATGCTGGGCCCGGCCAGCGACTCCCACATCCCCGTGAGTGAGTGAATGAATGTGTTTTATTACAGTTCGGAGGTCGGGGCTCTGCGTTTACACCCCCTGCACCTACCTGTGCGCCCCCAGGTTGATACAGCTGATGCCCAGGTTGTACCGAGAGCGGATAAATCCTGGTTGCAGCTCCAGCGCCCTCCGATAAGCCTCCACCGCTTCCTCACTGCGCGACCCGTTCGCCAGCGTCGCCCCCAACTTGTTCCACAGCAAGTAGTCCTGGGTGGGGGGAGAGAGAGAGAGAGAGAGAGAGTGAGACACAGGCGAGAGAGAGAGACACACACAGGCGAGAGAGAGAGAGAGACACACAGGCGAGAGAGAGAGAGAGAGAGAGAGAGAGAGTGAGACACAGGCGAGAGAGAGAGAGTGAGACACAGGCGAGAGAGATAGAGAGAGAGACACACAGGCGAGAGAGATAGAGAGAGAGACACACAGGCGAGAGAGAGAGAGAGAGACACACAGGCGAGAGAGAGAGAGAGAGACACACAGGCGAGAGAGAGAGAGAGAGACACACAGGCGAGAGAGAGAGAGAGAGACACACAGGCGAGAGAGAGAGAGAGTGAGACACAGGTGAGAGAGAGAGAGAGAGAGTGAGAGAGTGAGACACGGGAGAGAGTGAGACACAGGCGAGAGAGAGAGAGAGAGACACAGGCGAGAGAGAGAGAGAGAGACACAGGGGAGAGAGAGAGAGAGAGACACAGGGGAGAGAGAGAGAGAAAAACAGGCGAGAGAGAGAGAGAGACACAGGGGAGAGAGAGAGTGAAACACAGGCGAGAGAGAGAGAGAGTGAGACACAGGCGAGAGAGAGAGACACACAGGCGAGAGAGAGAGAGAGACACACAGGCGAGAGAGAGAGAGAGAGACACACAGGCGAGAGAGAGAGAGAGAGACACACAGGCGAGAGAGAGAGAGAGACACACACAGGCGAGAGAGAGAGAGAGAGACACACACAGGCGAGAGAGAGAGAGAGAGAGAGAGTGAGACACAGGCGAGAGAGAGAGAGAGAGAGAGACAGGGGAGAGAGAGAGAGAGAGTGAGAGAGTGAGACACGGGAGAGAGAGAGAGAGAGTGAGACACAGGCGAGAGAGAGAGAGAGAGACACAGGCGAGAGAGAGAGAGAGACACAGGGGAGAGAGAGAGAGAAAAACAGGCGAGAGAGAGAGAGAGAGACACAGGGGAGAGAGAGAGAGAGACAGAGTGAAACACAGGCGAGAGAGAGAGAGAGTGAGACACAGGCGAGAGAGAGAGAGAGTGAGACACAGGCAAGAGAGAGAGAGTGAGACACAGGCGAGAGAGAGAGAGAGAGAGACACAGGCGAGAGAGAGAGAGAGAGACACAGGGGAGAGAGAGAGAGAGAGACACAGGGGAGAGAGAGAGAGAGAGAAAAACAGGCGAGAGAGAGAGAGAGACACAGGGGAGAGAGAGAGAGAGACACAGGCGAGAGAGAGAGACACACAGGCGAGAGAGAGAGAGAGACACACAGGCGAGAGAGAGAGAGAGAGAGAGAGAGAGTGAGACACAGGCGAGAGAGAGAGAGAGAGTGAGACACAGGCGAGAGAGATAGAGAGAGAGACACACAGGCGAGACAGATAGAGGGAGAGACACACAGGCGAGAGAGAGAGAGAGAGACACACAGGCGAGAGAGAGAGAGAGAGAGAGAGTGAGACACAGGCGAGAGAGAGAGAGAGAGAGAGACAGGGGAGAGAGAGAGAGAGAGAGAGTGAGAGAGTGAGACACGGGAGAGGGAGAGAGAGAGAGAGAGTGAGACACAGGCGAGAGAGAGAGAGAGAGACACAGGCGAGAGAGAGAGAGAGACACAGGGGAGAGAGAGAGAGAGAGAGAAAAACAGGCGAGAGAGAGAGAGAGAGACACAGGGGAGAGAGAGAGAGAGAGAGAGTGAAACACAGGCGAGAGAGAGAGAGAGTGAGACACAGGCGAGAGAGAGAGAGTGAGACACAGGCGAGAGAGAGAGAGTGAGACACAGGCGAGAGAGAGAGAGTGAGACACAGGCGAGAGAGAGAGAGAGAGAGAGAGAGACACAGGCGAGAGAGAGAGAGAGAGAGAGAGAGACACAGGCGAGAGAGAGAGAGAGAGAGAGTGACAAAGGCGAGAGAGAGAGAGAGAGTGACACAGGCGAGAGAGAGAGAGACACAGGCGAGAGAGAGAGAGAGACACACAGGCGAGAGAGAGAGAGAGTGAGACACAGGCGAGAGAGAGAGAGACACAGGCGAGAGAGAGAGAGACACAGGCGAGAGAGAGAGAGACACAGGCGAGAGAGAGAGAGACACAGGCGAGAGAGAGAGAGACACAGGCGAGAGAGAGAGAGTGAGACACAGGCGAGAGAGAGAGAGTGAGACACATGCGAGAGAGAGAGAGTGAGACACAGGCGAGAGAGAGAGAGAGTGAGACACAGGCGAGAGAGAGAGAGACACAGGCGAGAGAGAGAGAGTGAGACACAGGCGAGAGAGAGAGAGACACAGGCGAGAGAGAGAGAGTGAGACACAGGCGAGAGAGAGAGTGAGACACAGGCGAGAGAGAGAGTGAGACACAGGCGAGAGAGAGAGAGTGAGACACAGGCGAGAGAGAGAGTGAGACACAGGCGAGAGAGAGAGACACAGGCGAGAGAGAGAGTGAGAGACAGGCGAGAGAGAGAGAGAGTGAGACACATGCGAGAGAGAGAGAGTGAGACACATGCGAGAGAGAGAGAGAGAGTGAGACACATGCGAGAGAGAGTGAGTGAGACACATGCGAGAGAGAGAGTGAGACACAGGCGAGAGAGAGAGAGAGAGACACATGCGAGAGAGAGTGAGTGAGACACATGCGAGAGAGAGAGAGTGAGACACAGGCGAGAGAGAGAGAGAGTGAGACACAGGCGAGAGAGAGAGAGAGTGAGACACAGGCGAGAGAGAGAGAGAGGGACACAGGCGAGAGAGAGAGAGAGAGAGAGTGACACAGGTGAGAGAGAGGTAGAGTGACACAGGCGAGAGAGAGAGAGAGAGAGAGACACATGAGAGAGAGAGAGTGAGACACATGAGAGAGAGAGAGTGAGACACATGAGAGAGAGAGAGTGAGACACATGCGAGAGAGAGAGAGAGAGTGAGACACATGCGAGAGAGAGTGAATGAGACACATGCGAGAGAGAGAGTGAGACACAGGCGAGAGAGAGAGAGAGAGAGACACATGCGAGAGAGAGTGAGTGAGACACAGGCGAGAGAGAGAGAGAGAGTGAGACACAGGCGAGAGAGAGAGAGAGAGACACAGGCGAGAGAGAGAGAGAGAGACACAGGCGAGAGAGAGAGAGAGAGAGTGACACAGGTGAGAGAGAGAGAGAGTGACACAGGTGAGAGAGAGAGAGAGTGACACAGGCGAGAGAGAGAGAGAGAGACACATGAGAGAGAGTGAGACACATGAGAGAGAGAGAGTGAGACACATGCGAGAGAGAGTGAGACACAGGCGAGAGAGAGAGAGACACAGGCGAGAGAGAGAGAGACACAGGCGAGAGAGAGAGAGACACAGGCGAGAGAGAGAGAGAGACACAGGCGAGAGAGAGAGAGACACAGGCGAGAGAGAGAGAGTGAGACACAGGCGAGAGAGAGAGTGAGACACATGCGAGAGAGAGAGTGAGACACAGGCGAGAGAGAGAGAGAGACACAGGCGAGAGAGAGAGTGAGACACGTGCGAGAGAGAGAGAGTGAGACACAGGCGAGAGAGGGAGAGTGAGACACATGCGAGAGAGAGTGAGAGTGAGACACAGGCGAGAGAGATAGAGAGAGTGAGACACATGCGAGAGAGAGAGAGTGAGAGTGAGACACAGGCGAGAGAGAGAGAGTGAGAGTGAGACACAGGCGAGTGAGAGCGAGAGAGTGAGACACAGGCGAGAGTGAGAGAAAGTGAGACACAGGCGAGAGAGAGAGAGAGACACAGGCGAGAGAGAGAGAGAGAGAGACACAGGCGAGAGAGAGAGAGAGAGTGAGACACAGGCGAGAGAGAGAGAGTGAGAGTGAGACACAGGCGAGTGACAGCGAGAGAGTGAGACACAGGCGAGAGTGAGAGAAAGTGAGACACAGGCAAGAGAGAGAGAGAGACACAGGCGAGAGAGAGAGAGAGAGAGAGAGACACAGGCGAGAGAGAGAGAGAGAGTGAGACACATGCGAGAGAGAGAGAGAGAGTGAGACACATGTGAGAGAGAGAGAGAGAGAGACACAGGCGAGAGAGAGAGAGACACAGGCGAGAGAGAGAGAGAGAGAGACACAGGTGAGAGAGAGAGAGAGAGTGAGACACAGGCGAGAGAGAGTGAGACACAGACACAGGCGAGAGAGAGAGAGAGAGTGAGACACATGCGAGAGAGCGCGGGAGGGAGACAGAGAGAGAGACAGTTACAGAAGAGGGAGGGACAGAGAGAGATAGAGAGACAGAGCGAGAGAGAGAGAGAGACAGAGAGAGACAGTTACAGAAGAGGGAGTGAGGGACAGAGAGAGAGAGAGAGACAGTTACAGAAGAGGGAGGGAGGGACAGAGAGAGAGAGAGAGACAGTTACAGAAGAGGGAGGGAGGGAGAGAGAGAGAGACAGAGAGTGAGACAGTTACAGAAGAGGGAGGGAGAGAGAGCTTCTCTTACGTTGGGCCTGACGCTGAGGGCAGTGTTGAAACAGTCGACGGCCTTGTCGAACTCTCCACTGAGGTTGAAGAGCACTCCGAGTCCACACTGGACCTCAGCATCAACGTCCCCGGAGGTACTCTGCACAGCCTTGAGAAACAGTTCCTTCACCTCACTAAACAGGGAGCTGAGAGAGAGAGAGAGAGAGAGAGAGACGTCACCAAGAGACCAGCAACAAACCCAACTCAGCCCTCCCCAATCACACTGACCCAGCTCCCTCTCTCTCTCACACTGAGAGCGAGGGGATTAGAGGGAGGGTCTTCGATGGGAGAGCAAGGGGATTAGAGGGAGGGTCTTCGATGGGAGAGCAAGGGGATTAGAGGGAGGGTCTTCGATGGGAGAGCAAGGGGATTAGAGGGAGGGTCTTCGATGGGAGAGCGAGGGGATTAGAGGGAGGGTCTTCGATGGGAGAGTGAGGGGATTAGAGGGAGGGTCTTCGATGGGAGAGCAAGGGGATTAGAGGGAGGGTCTTCGATGGGAGAGCGAGGGGATTAGAGGGAGGGTCTTCGATGGGAGAGTGAGGGGATTAGAGGGAGGGTCTTCGATGGGAGAGCAAGGGGATTAGAGGGATGGTCTTCAATGGGAGAGTGAGGGGATTAGAAGGATGGTCTTCAATTGGAGAGTGAGGGGAATAGAGGGAGGGTCTTCGATGGGAGAGTGAGGGGAATAGAGGGAGGGTCTTCGATGGGAGAGTGAGGGGAATAGAGGGATGGTCTTCGATGGGAGAGCGAGGGGATTAGAGGGAGAGTCATCGATGGGAGAGTGAGGGGATTAGAGGGAGGGTCTTCGATGGGAGAGCAAGGGGATTAGAGGGAGGGTCTTCGATGGGAGAGCGAGGGGATTAGAGGGAGGGTCTTCGATGAGAGAGCAAGGGGATTAGAGGGAGGGTCTTCGATGGGAGAGCGAGGGGATTAGAGGGAGGGTCTTCGATGGGAGAGCGAGGGGATTAGAGGGAGGGTCTTCGATGGGAGAGCAAGGGGATTAGAGGGAGGGTCTTCGATGGGAGAGTGAGGGGATTAGAGGGGAGGGTCTTCGATTGGAGAGTGAGGGGATTAGAGGGGATGGTCTTCGATGGGAGAGTGAGGGGATTAGAGGGATGGTCTTCAATGGGAGAGTGAGGGGGTTAGAGGGATGGTCTTCGATGGGAGAGTGAGGGGATTAGAGGGGATGGTCTTCGATGGGAGAGTGAGGGGATTAGAGGGGATGGTCTTCGATGGGAGAGTGAGGGGGTTAGAGGGAGGGTCTTCGATGGGAGAGTGAGGGGATTAGAGGGATGGTCTTCGATGGGAGAGTGAGGGGATTAGAGGGAGGGTCTTCGATGGGAGAGTGAGGGGATTAGAGGGAGGGTCTTCGATGGGAGAGGTATCTCTTACTCAGAGAGCACTGAGCCGAAGGCTCTCCGTCCATGTGATGTAGTCGATGTGTCCGTGACAAGATGCGAGAACCTGGGGTTATGCTTCAGCCAATCGCGGAGTGTCTCACAGGCCTGTTTCTGCAGTGATTCGTTGGTGAAGCTGACAGCGAGAGCCATCAGAGCGGTCAAATTATCCGGCTTCAGCTGCAGACACCTGGGAAACCAAAGGGAGAGCATGATAACCCTCCTATAGTCCCATCCACTTTACACCCAGTGTCAGCATCGAGCACTCCCAGGGACAGGTACAATACAGAGCTCCCTCTACATTACCCTGACAATGTAACCCCTCCCCACTTTATACCCAGTGTCAGCATCGAGCACTCCCAGGGACAGGTACAATACAGAGCTCCCTCCACTGTTCTCAGAGAAGCTTCGAATCCATTCTTACTCCGCCCTGATCTTCATCCTTACCTGCGGAGAGCGCTAATCGCTGCATGTTCTTGCTCATTCTCAGCCTGTGTGGTCCCCAAGTATTGCCAGGCCTGATAGAGGAAAGAGAGAGAGACAGAAATCTCAGCCTTAAGATCACATGCTGTGAATGAGGGAGAGCCGCACTGTCGGAGGGTCAGCGCTGAGGGAAAGCCGCACTGTGGGAGGGTCAGTGCTGAGGGAGTGCCGCACTGTCGGAGGGTCAGCACTGAGGGAGAGCCACACTGTCGGAGGGTCAGCGCTGAGGGAGAGCCGCACTGTCGGAGGGTCAGTGCTGAGGGAGAGCCGCACTGTCGGAGGGTCAGTGCTGAGGGAGCGCCGCACTGTCGGAGGGTCAGTGCTGAGGGAGCGCCGCACTGTCGGAGGGTCAGTGCTGAGGGAGCGCCGCACTGTCGGAGGGGCAGTGCTGAGGGAGCGCCGCACTGTCGGAGGGTCAGTGCTGAGGGAGCACCGCACTGTCGGAGGGTCAGTGCTGAGGAAGCACCGCACTGTCGGAGGGTCCAGTGCTGAGGAAGCACCGCACTGTCGGAGGGTCAGTGCTGAGGGAGCGCCGCACTGTCGGAGGGTCGGTACTGAGGGTCTATGTGCACAAACCTCCATGTGTTCTCCATTCTGTTGCACCGCGGCCTCGAACAGGAGGACGGCGTTGGGGAGATCTCCCTCCTGCAGCCTCCGTAGTCCCTCCTCGTAGGGGTGAGGGTGGCCTTGCATCGGATTTTCCTCCTCGAATTTGTAACCCTGGAGGATGGGGGGTGCAGAACAGGGAGACCATGAACGAAGAGTGAGAAAGGGAGAGGGAGAGGGGGACGGAGCGAGGGAGAGGGGGACGGAGCGAGGGAGAGGGGGACGGAGCGAGGGAGAGGGGGACGGAGCGAGGGAGAGGGGGACGGAGCGAGGGAGAGGGGGACGGAGCGAGGGAGAGGGGGACGGAGCGAGGGAGAGGGGACGGAGCGAGGGAGAGGGGGACGGAGCGAGGGAGAGGGGGACGGAGCGAGGGAGAGGGGGACGGAGCGAGGGAGAGGGGGACGGAGCGAGGGAGAGGGGGACGGAGCGAGGGAGAGGGGGACGGAGCGAGGGAGAGGGGGACGGAGCGAGGGAGTGTGCGACGGAGCGAGGGAGTGGGCGACGGAGCGAGGGAGTGTGCGACGGAGCGAGGGAGTGTGCGACGGAGCGAGGGAGTGTGCGACGGAGCGAGGGAGTGTGCGACGGAGCGAGGGAGTGTGCGACGGAGCGAGGGAGTGTGCGACGGAGCGAGGGAGTGTGCGACGGAGCGAGGGAGAGGGGACGGAGCGAGGGAGAGGGGGACGGAGCGAGGGAGAGGGGCGGAGCGAGGGAGTGTGCGACGGAGCGAGGGAGTGTGCGACGGAGCGAGGGAGTGTGCGACGGAGCGAGGGAGTGTGCGACGGAGCGAGGGAGTGTGCGACGGAGCGAGGGAGTGTGCGACGGAGCGAGGGAGTGTGCGACGGAGCGAGGGAGTGTGCGACGGAGCGAGGGAGTGTGCGACGGAGCGAGGGAGTGTGCGACGGAGCGAGGGAGTGTGCGACGGAGCGAGGGAGTGTGCGACGGAGCGAGGGAGTGTGCGACGGAGCGAGGGAGTGTGCGACGGAGCGAGGGAGTGTGCGACGGAGCGAGGGAGTGTGCGACGGAGCGAGGGAGTGTGCGACGGAGCGAGGGAGTGTGCGACGGAGCGAGGGAGTGTGCGACGGAGCGAGGGAGTGTGCGACGGAGCGAGGGAGTGTGCGACGGAGCGAGGGAGTGTGCGACGGAGCGAGGGAGTGTGCGACGGAGCGAGGGAGTGTGCGACGGAGCGAGGGAGTGTGCGACGGAGCGAGGGAGTGTGCGACGGAGCGAGGGAGTGTGCGACGGAGCGAGGGAGTGTGCGACGGAGCGAGGGAGTGTGCGACGGAGCGAGGGAGTGTGCGACGGAGCGAGAGAGGGAGAGGGGACGGAGAGAGGGAGAGGGGGACGGAGAGAGGGAGAGGGGGACGGAGAGAGGGAGAGGGGGACGGAGAGAGGGAGAGGGGGACGGAGAGAGGGAGAGGGGGACGGAGAGAGGGAGAGGGGGACGGAGAGAGGGAGAGGGGGACGGAGAGAGGGAGAGGGGGACGGAGAGAGGGAGAGGGGGACGGAGAGAGGGAGAGGGGGACGGAGAGAGGAGAGAGGGGACGGAGAGAGGGAGAGGGGGACGGAGAGAGGGAGAGGGGGACGGAGCGAGGGAGAGGGGGACGGAGCGAGGGAGAGGGGGACGGAGCGAGGGAGAGGGGGACGGAGCGAGGGAGAGGGGACGGAGCGAGGGAGAGGGGACGGAGCGAGGGAGAGGGGGACGGAGCGAGGGAGAGGGGGACGGAGCGAGGGGAGAGGGGGACGAGCGAGGGAGAGGGGGACGGAGCGAGGGAGAGGGGACGGAGCGAGGGAGAGGGGGACGGAGCGAGGGAGAGGGGGACGGAGCGAGGGAGAGGGGGACGGAGCGAGGGAGAGGGGGACGGAGCGAGGGAGAGGGGGACGGAGCGAGGGAGAGGGGGACGGAGCGAGGGAGAGGGGGACGGAGCGAGGGAGAGGGGGACGGAGCGAGGGAGAGGGGGACGGAGCGAGGGAGAGGGGGACGGAGCGAGGGAGAGGGGGACGGAGCGAGGGAGAGGGGGACGGAGCGAGGGGAGAGGGGGACGGAGCGAGGGAGAGGGGGACGGAGCGAGGGAGAGGGGGACGGAGCGAGGGAGAGGGGGACGGAGCGAGGGAGAGGGGGACGGAGCGAGGGAGAGGGGGGACGGAGCGAGGGAGAGGGGGACGGAGCGAGGGAGAGGGGGACGGAGCGAGGGAGAGGGGGACGGAGCGAGGGAGAGGGGGACGGAGCGAGGGAGAGGGGGACGGAGCGAGGGAGAGGGGGACGGAGCGAGGGAGAGGGGGACGGAGCGAGGGAGAGGGGGACGGAGCGAGGGAGAGGGGGACGGAGCGAGGGAGAGGGGGACGGAGCGAGGGAGAGGGGGACGGAGCGAGGGAGAGGGGTCAGTGTTCAGCAGACTGACCGGTTAAGTCCACGTGTCTGTTTTGCTCTCTCCCCCGTGCTAAACTCTC
>NW_027598041.1:0-17500 GCF_964194155.1 Cetorhinus maximus
CCTCTCTCACTCCCTCACTCTCTCTCTCCCCCCTCCCTACATCCCTCCCTCTCCCTCCATCCCTCCCTCTCCTCCATCCCTCCCTCTCCATCCCTCCCTCTCCATCCCTCCCTCTCCCTCACTCACTCTCCCTCACTCACTCTCCCTCTCTCTCTCTCTCCCCCTCCCTCCATCCCTCCCTCTCCCTCCATCCCTCCCTCTCCCTCACTCACTCTCCCTCACTCACGCTCCCTCCCTCTCTCTCTCCCCCTCCCTCTCTCTCTCCCTCCATCCCTCCTCTCCCTCCCTCCCTCCCTCTTTCTTTTTTTGTTATTTCTTTCCTTCAGGTGACTACCAGATGCTGGGCATTGGGATGATGTGTCTGTTGGGGTATAGGAGGCCCAGGTTGGGAGTTTGGCGGAGACAGCCAGAGGGCTGACGGGGGTGTGAGGGGGGTGGGGGGTGTGGAGGTACAGCAGCAGCCTTTCCCCCCCCATCCTGGGCCCGAGCGGATCAGGAATCCTCCCGTCAGTGTCCCATTCGCTGCACCGGCAGTCTGGCGGTACGGACCCAGGCGAGTCCCTATTTCCGTGCATCCTCAGTAAATCCCATCTCTTCTCCCATTCCCGCCTGCAGGACCGCTTTTCAGCTTCGATGTTCACGATGATGTCCGCTTGCTGAGCGACGCCACGGTTGAGAAAGATGAGGTAGGACAAGGCCGAGATGGCCACAGCGCTGCCTCCTGCTTCTGCTGCTTCGGTCAGTCTCCCCGCCTCTCTCTCTCTATCTCTCTCTCTCTGTGTCTCTCACTGCCTCACTCTCTCTCTCTGTGTCTCTCACTGCCTCACTCTCTCTGTGTCTCTCACTGCCTCACTCTCTCTCTCTCTGTCTTTCACTGCCTCACTCTCACTCTCTCTCTCTCTCTCTCTCTCTGTGTCTCTCACTCTCTCTCTCTCTGTCTCTGTGTCTCTCACTGCCTCACTCACTCTCTCTCTCTCTCTCTCTGTGTCTCTCACTCTCACTCTCTCTCTCTCTGTGTCTCTCACTGCCTCACTCCCACTCTCTCTCACTCTCTCTGTGTCTCTCACTGCCTCACTCTCACTCTCTCTCTCTCTCTCTGTCTCTCTCACTGCCTCACTCCCACTCTCTCTCTCTCTCTCTCTCTCTGTCTCGCCCTCTCTGTCTCACACTTTCTGTCTCTCACACTTTCTGTCTCTCACACTTTCTGTCTCTCACACTTTCTGTCTCTCACACTTTCTGTCTCTCACACTCTCTGTCCCTCACACTCTCTGTCCCTCACACTCTCTGTCCCTCACACTCTCTGTCCCTCACACTCTCTGTCCCTCACACTCTCTGTCCCTCACACTCTCTGTCCCTCACACTCTCTGTCCCTCACACTGTCTGTCCCTCACACTGTCTGTCCCTCACACTCTCTGTCCCTCACACTCTCTGTCCCTCACACTCTCTGTCCCTCACACTGTCTGTCCCTCACACTGTCTGTCCCTCACACTCTCTCTCTCTCACTCTCTCTGTTGCTCTCTCGCTCTCCCTCTGCCCCTTGCTCTCCCTCTGCTTCTCTTTCTGCCCCTAGCCTCAGTCACTCTGTCTCTGCCTCTGTCACTCTGTCCCTGTCTCTCTCTCTCTGTCTGTCTCTGACCTCTGAGGCAGCAGATTCAAAACTTGATTAATCCCTCCAAATACTCGATGCCTATAATCTAGGGTTGACACTCTATCCCCAGTACTAGTACAGAGGGAGCGCCGCGCTATCGGAGGGCCAGCACTGAGGGAGCACTGCAGTGTGGGAGGGTCATTACTGAGGAAGGGCCTCAGTGCTGAGGGAGCGCCGCACTGTCGGAGGGTCAGTGTTCAGGGAGCGCCGCGCTGTCGGAGGGTCAGTGCTGAGGGAGCGCCGTACTGTCCGAGGGTCAGTGCTGAGGGAGCGCCGCGCTGTCGGAGGGTCAGTGCTGAGGGAGCGCCGCACTGTCGGAGGGTCAGTGCTGAGGGAGCGCCGCACTGTCGGAGGGTCAGTGCTGAGGGAGCGCCGCGCTGTCGGAGGGTCAGTGCTGAGGGAGCGCCGTGCTGTCGGAGGGTCAGTGCTGAGGGAGCGCCGCGCTGTCGGAGGGTCAGTGCTGAGGTAGCGCCGCGCTTTCGGAGTGTCAGTGCTGAGGGAGCGCTGCACTGTCAGAGGGTCAGTACTGAGGGAGCGCCGCACTGTCGGAGGGTCAGTGCTGAGGGAGCGCCGCACTGTCGGAGGGTCAGTGCTGAGGGAGCGCCGCACTGTCGGAGGGATTCCAACAAACCCTGTTGGAAGAAGAACTTGGGTAGTCAGGGCTGTGTTTGTGATGGTGAAGCGTCTCCCTGGCGCCCTGAGGTCAATATTTATCCTTCACCCACCATCACTTCCCAAAATACCACCTGGTCGTTTATCTCACTGCAATTTGTGGGATCTTGCTGTGCACAAAATTGGCACTCTTCGGATATGAGTAATGCAGCGGCTCTGAAAGACTTTGGGAATGCCCTGAGGATATGAAAGGTTACCGTAGAAAGACAGACTCTCACTTTTAATAGACAATAATCGAGCCCTTTTCTAGTGTAAGATACTAACCTGGTTATTTCTCCCTCGGTAAGTCACATGCTGGAAAGGTTGTCCTCCGAAGCTGGTATGAGAAGAACAAACACATTTTCCCAGCCAGTCGCTGGGAACCCTACGATCCGGAGAAAAAGTGGGACAAGTACACTGTAAGTAGCCTCGGGAATTATCCGAACCGATCCTTCCCCAATCCCCCTCGAGTTTCGTGCGTTTGACACACCAATCCCAGAGATTCAAGCCTGAAAATATAGGCCCGACAACCCGCCAGGTGCCAGTGCTGCGGGAGCGCCGCACTGTCGGAGGGTCGGCGCTGAGGGAGCGCCGCACTGTCGGAGGGTCGGCGCTGAGGGAGCGCCGCACTGTCGGAGGGTCAGTGCTGAGGGAGCGCCGCACTGTCGGAGGGTCGGCGCTGAGGGAGCGCCGCACTGTCGGAGGGTCAGTGCTGAGGGAGCGCCGCACTGTCGGAGGGTCAGTGCTGCAGGAGCGCCGCACTGTCGGAGGGTCAGTGCTGAGGGAGTGCCACACTGTCGAAGGGTCAGTGCTGAGGGAGCGCCGTGCTGTCAGAGGGTCAGTGCTGAGGTAGGGCCGCACTGTCGGAGGGTCAGTGCTGAGGGAGTGCCACACTGTCGAAGGGTCAGTGCTGAGGGAGCGCCGTGCTGTCGGGGGGGTCAGTGCTGAGGAAGCGCTGCACTGTCGGAGGTGCAATGCTGAGGGAGCACTGCACTGTCGGAGGGTCAGTGCTGAGGGAGCGCCGCACTGTCGGAGGGTCAGTGCTGAGGGAGCGCTGCACTGTTGGACGGTCAGTACTGATGTTTGCCCTTCCAGGTGGACCTTCAAGTGTTGCTCCTGTGTTATACAGGATGAAGTTTGCCTTCCAAAACCTTGGTCGGATGACATGGGCTCTGGTCCCCACTGGGTCCTTGGGGACTGTCTCTCTCACTCACACACACACACACACACACACACTCTCTCAACACGCGCACACACTCACACTGGCACACACACACGCGCGCACACACACACACACACACACACACACAGACACACCATCTGCCACTCACACACCCTCACATACACACAAACCCAGACACTCTCACACTCTGGCACACACACACACTCACACACACATTCATCCACTCTCACACACACCCTCACACACACAGACTCTCACACACACACTCACACACACACACACACACACAGAGACAGACGCACACACACACACATACACTCTCTCAAACACACTCACCCACTCTCTCTCTCACACATACACACGTGCACTCGTTCCCAGTGTGCTGGGGTACAGCGCAGTTTTCCCCTCCAGAGCCCTGACCACAAAGCGCTGAATATACAGAGTGACAGCATTGCCTGTAAGAGATGTGACAGAGCAGTTAGAAATTCCTATTCATGACCTGCTTTTGCCAAGTCTAACCCTGCCTCTCTCTCTCTTCCTCTTTTCAGATTCGGTAGAGAAGCCACAGTCTCAGGAGAGTGTCGCGCCTCTGGACCGGTGCAGGCTGATCGACCTGGGAATACCGTCCCTTGTGTGTTTGTGACTTCCTGTCCGAGTGTCTCCCTGTATCCCGCCCCGGAACGCCATCCCTCCAGATTCCTCTCGATTCCAAGATTCCCGTCGCTGACTGAGACTCGGTCCAGTCCTGAACTGGCCCACTTGCGTTTCCAGGGCGTTTCCTTACCTTTGCTCCTGGAGGACTGGATAGTGTGTGTCCGGGGCAAGGCCCTGCCTTGTACCCTCAATAACCTGTGTCCCGTCGAACACTCGCGGTGTTGTCTTGCTTAAAGATTACTGGACTATATTCTCTCTCCGTTCTGTGTTTTGTTCAATGGCTACAAGCGGCTGGCCCCAAGAAATGAGGTGTGTGTGTGAGTGTGTGAGTGTGTGTGAGTGTGTGTGAGTGTGTGTGAGTGTGTGTGTGCGCGTGTGTGTGCGCGCGCACGGTTTGCCTGTGTGTGTGTCTGTGTGCATGTCTGTGTGCCTGTGTGTGTCTGTGTGCATGTCTGTGTGCCTGTGTGTGTCTGTGTGCATGTCTGTGTGCCTGTGTGTGTCTGTGTGTGTGTCTGTGTGCACCTGTCTGTGTGCATGCGTATGCGTGCACAGGATTGCAGTGTGGTTCTGCCATGCCCTGACAAGGAGGTTGATGGGATTCCAGGCCGGGACGTAATGCGTGTCTGAGACCAGAGGTTAGGATAGACAGCCCAGCCCGCCAATTCTTTCCAAAATCCTTTCACCTCTCCGCACAGTCCAGAAAGGGAGAGTCGGCAAGACAGCTTTGTAATACGCGCTCGTCTACATAATCGAGGGTCCGGAATGCGTGCCAGAGGCGTCTGCTGGGACAGCACCACACCACTCGAGAGGGAACAAACCCAATTCCACTCTTCTCCCCACTCCCCACCCCTCACATGACTGCTGCCTCAGTGGGTCCCCCCCCTCGCTCTCTCTCTCTGTCTCTCTCTTTCTCTCCCCATCTCTCTCTCTCTCCCCAACTGTTCTCTCCCTCTCTCCACCTCTCTCATTCCTTCTCCCCACCTCTCTCTCTCTCATCTGCCTCTCTCCCTCCATCTCTCTTGCTCTCTCCCCACCTCAGAGAGTCAGCACTGAGGGAGCGCCGCACTGTCGGAGGGTCAGTGCTGAGGGAGCGCCGCACTGTCAGAGAGTCAGTACTGAGGGAGCGCCGCACTGTCGGAGGGTCAGTGCTGAGGGAGCACCGCACTGTCGGAGGGTCAGTGCTGAGGGAGCACCGCACTGTTGGAGGGTCAGTGCTGAGGGAGCCCCGCACTGTCGGAGGGTCAGTGCTGAGGGAGCGCCGCACTGTCGGAGGGTCAGTACTGAGGGAGCGCCGCACTGTCGGAGGGTCAGTACTGAGGGAGCGCCGCACTGTCGGAGGGTCAGTACTGAGGGAGCGCCGCACTGTCAGAGGGTCAGTGCTGAGGAAGCGCCGCGCTGTGGGAGGGTCAGTACTGAGGGAGCGTCACACTGTCGGAGGGTCAGTGCTGAGGGAGCGCCACACTGTCGGAGGGTCAGTACTGAGGGAGCGCCACGCTGTCGGAGGGTCAGTGCTGAGGGAGCGTCACGCTGTCGGAGGGTCAGTACTGAGGGAGCGCCACGCTGTCGGAGGGTCAGTGCTGAGGGAGCGTCACACTGTCGGAGGGTCAGTGCTGAGGGAGCGCCGCATTGTCAGAGGGTTAGTACTGAGGGAACGCCTTACTGTCGGAGGGTCAGTGCTGAGGTAGCACCGCACTGTCGGAAGGTCAGTGCTGAGGGAGCGCCGCACTGTCGGAGGGTCAGTGCTGAGGGAGCGCCGCACTGTCGGAGGGTCAGTGCTGAGGGAGCGCCGCACTGTCGGAGGGTCAGTGCTGAGGGAGAGCCGCACTGTCGGAGGGTCAGTGCTGAGGGAGCGCCGCACTGTCGGAGGGTCAGTGCTGAGGGAGAGCCGCACTGTCGGAGGGTCAGTGCTGAGGGAGCGCCGCACCGTCGGAGGGTCAGTGCTGAGGGAGCGCCGCACTGTCAGAGGGTCAGCGCTGAGGGAGCGCCGCACCGTCGGAGGGTCAGTGCTGAGGGAGCGCCGCACTGTGGGAGGTACTAATTTTCAGGATGAGGTGTTGAATCTGAGGCCCCAGTCTGCCCTTTCAGGTGGATGTAAAAGACAGCAATATAAAAACAACGTGCTGGAATAACTCCAAAATAAAAGCAAAATGCCGCGGATGCTGGAAATCTGAAATAAAACAATGCTGGAAAATCTCAGCAGTTCTGGCTGCATTTGTGGAGCGAGAAACAGAGTTAACGTTTCGAGTGTATGACTCTTCATCAGAGAGAGAGGTAGAAATGGGATGGATTTTATACTGTTGAAGAGGAGGTGGAGCAAAACAGAGGGTCAGGGATTGGTGGGAGCTCAGGAGAAGTTGACAGAAATGTCATGGACACAGGACAAAGCGAGTGTTAATGGTAGCGTTAAAGACTAAAGAAGGTGCGGATAGCGGCAATACAGTATGATAGCAGAATGTGTTAATAACAGAACAAGGGTCAGCGCCCTGTGATAGCACAACATTGAAATAAGTGACTGACGGCCCTGTGGAGTGGGGTTTGGGGGGGGGAAAGAATTGAATGACATAGGGGTCAAAATGGAGGAGAGAGTTCATGGTCTGAAGTTATCGAACTCAATGTTAAGTCCGGAAGGCTGTAAAGTGCCTGGTCGGAAGATGAGGTGCTGTTCCCTCCAGTTTGCGTTGGGCTTCAATGGAACAATGCAGCCAGGCCAAGGACGGACATGTGGGCATGAGAGCAGGGTGGAGTGTTGAAATGGCAAGCGACAGGGAGGTCTGGGTCATGCTTGCGGACAGACCGAAGGTGTTCCGCAATGTGGTCACCCAGTCTGCGTTTGGTCTCTCCAATGTAGACGATTCTGCATTGGGAGCAGCGAATGCAGTAGACCAAGTGGTGCAAGTGAAGTGCTGCTTCACCCAATAAGAGTGTTTGGGCCCTTGGACGGTGAGGACGGGGGGGGAGGTAAAGGGGCAGGTGTTGCACCTTCTGCGGTTGCACGGGACGGTGCCGTGGGAAGGGGATGGGGAGTTGGGGGGTGATGGAGGAGTGGGACCAGGGTGCCCCGGAGAGAACGGTCCCCACGGAATGCTAACGGGCGGGGTGGTGAGGGGAGGATGTGCCTGGCGGTGACGTCTTGCCGGAGTAGGCAGAACCACCACCCCTGCTCTCAGGCCCACGTGTCCACCCTTGGCCTGGCTGCCGTATTCCAGTGAAGCCCAACGCAAACTGGAGGGAACAGCACCTCATCTTCCGACTAGGCACTTTACAGCCTTCCGGACTGAACATTGAGTCCCACAGCTTCAGACCATGAACTCTCTCCTCCGTCTTGACCCCCTTTCCATCCAATCTTTCTCCCCCCACCCCTGCCCCACGGGACCATCGGTCACTCGTTCTTGAGCTTGGCTATCCCAGAGCACTGACCCTTGTACTGCCGGTGACACCTTCTGCCATCTTACCGTGGTGCCTCTATCAGCACCTGCTTTAGCCTTTAACACTCCCTTGGACACAAGACAATGACCTCTTTGTCAACTCTCTCCTTAGGCCGTAAGACGTAGGAGCAGAAATCAGGCCATTCGGCCCATCGAGTCTGCTCCGCCCATCCCCCGACCTTCTATTCTGCTCCACCCGCTCTTCAACAGTATAAAACCCCATCGCCTTTCTACCTCTCTTCAGCTCTGAAGAAGAGCTCGAGGTGTCAACCCTTCCTCCTCTCTCCCGGCGGACACTGCCAGACCTGCTGAGTCTTCCCGGCGCTTTCCCGTGTTTTCCATCTGGCGATTTCCGGCATCCGAGGTCTTTCGCTATCGTTATCCGAAGGACCCTATTGGAAGGAGAGCCGGGGGATGGGGGGGTGGGTGGTGGTGGTGGTGGGGGCCTCCCCGCCTGTGCTGGAGCCAATCATTATCCCCTCAAGCAACGTGACTTGGGAGGGGGGGGTGGGGGGGAAACGAGCAGGTTACCTGGGTGATTGTCGTGGGATCTTGCTGTGCACGCATTGCCGTTTCCTACAGCCACCGCACTTCCAAAAATAGAAGCCCCCCCTCTGCTAACAGAGACGCCTCCCGGTACCGGACGTCCGCCGCTCGAACGAGAAGGGCTCGCCTACTCTCTCCTGTGACACGCCCCTCTTCCCCCTTCCAGGGCCCCGAGGGCTGAGGCTTGGCCCAATCCTGGGCACAAACACGCAGACACGCACTCCCCCACCCGCATTGGCTGCTGGCGCCGGTCTCTTGCTCACGGCCCCATACAGAGGGCACTTGTGCACAGAAACAAAGTAAGGCGAAGAAATGTAGACAATCGGAAAAGGAGGAGGCCATTCGGCCCATTGAGCCTGCTTCCCCCATTCAATATGATCATGGCTGATCCTCTATCTCAACACCGTGCTCCCGCTCTCTCCCCGTACCCCTTGATGCCTATAGGGTCCAGAAATCTATCTATTTCCTTCTTAACTATATTCAGTGACTTGGCCTCCACAGCCTCCTGTGGTAGAGAATCCCACAGGTTCACCACCCTCCGAGTAGAGAGGTTTCTCCTCATCTCAGTCCTAAATGGTCTACCCCGTGTCCTGAGACTGTGACCCCTTGTTCTAGACCCCCTCCCAGCCCAGAGGAGACATCATCCCTGCATCCGGTCTGTCCATCCTTGTCAGAATTTTATACGTTTCAATCAGATCCCCTCTCACTCTCCTAAACTCCAGCGAATACAGGGCCTAGTCGGCACAATCTCTCCTCATACGACAATCCTGCCATCCCGGGAATCAGTCTGGTGAACCTTCGCTGCACTCCCTCTATGGCAAGTACATCCTTTCTTAGGTAAGGGGACCAAATCTGTGCACAATACTCCAGGTGTGGTCTCACCAAGGCCCTGTCCAGCTGCAGTAAGACATCCTCGCTCCTGTACTCAGGTCCTCTCGCCATGGAGGATGGCCGGACGGGACACCCCCACGGCCCCTGACCCAGAGAGGACTCCCCTTTGCACCGTTGTCCTATTATTAACTTCATAATAAACCGCGAAGGTGGTTTAAATCCCGACAATGGCCCAACGTTTGGGTAGATCCCACACAGGGTGGGTTAGCGTTTGAATAGATAGAGTAGGGGGAAGACGTAAGTGCTGGAATCATTTTACAGCTTGCATTTGAATAACGCCTTTCACGGAGTAAAGCATCCCAAGGGTGCTTCAGTGGAGCACAAAGGCTCATTACGAGAGGGATTGAACATATGAGTAAGGATGTTATGCTTCAGTTATATAGGGCATTGGTGAGACTGCACCTCGAACAGTGTGTGCAGTTTTGGTCTCCTTATCTAAGGAAGGATGTAAATGAGTTGGAGGCGGTACAGAGGAGGTTTACTAGATTGATACCTGGAATGAGTGGGTTGTCTGATGAGGAAAGGTTGGACAGACCGGGCTTGTTTCCACTGGAGTTTAGGAGAGTGAAGGGGGCGGGGGGGTGATTTGATTGAAGTTTACAAGATCCTGAACGGCCTGGACAAGGTGGACATGGAAAGGATGTTTCCTCTTGTGGGTGAGTCCAGACTAGAGGGGGCACTGTTTTAAAATTAGGGTCACCCCTTTTAGCACGGAGATAAGTAGGAATTTTTTTTCTCTCAGAGGGTAGCACGACTTTGGACCTCTCTGCCTCAGGAGGTGGGGGTCACTGAATATTTTTAAGGCGGAGGGAGATAGATTCATAACAAAAACAAAAATACCTGGAAAAACTCAGCAGGTCTGGCAGCATCTGCGGAGAGGAGCACAGTTAACATTTCGAGTCTGAATGACCCTTCAACAGAACTAAGGAAAAATAGGAAAGGGGTGAAATGTAAGCTGGTTTAAGGGGGTGGTGGGACAGGTAGAGCTGGATAGAGGGCCAGTGATAGGTGGAGGTAACCAAAAGATGTCACAGACAAAAGGACAAAGAGGTGTTGAAGGTGGTGATATTATCTAAAGGAATGTGCTAATTAAGGGTAGAAAGCAGGACGAGCAAGGTGCAGATAGCTCTAGTGGGGGTGGGGTGGGGAGGGAAGGGATCGAAATAGGCTAAAAGGTAGAGATAAACAATGGATGGAACTACACTTAAAAATAATGGAAGTAGGTGGGAAAAGAAAAATCTATATAAATTATTGGGAAAAAACAAAAAGGGGGAAAATCGGAAAGGGGGTGGGGGTGGAGGAGAGAGTTCATGATCTAAAATTGTTGAACTCTTGTTAGGCAAGGGAATGGAAGGTTATCGGGGTTAGATGGGAGTGTGGAAATCGAAACACAAACAGATCAGCCCGGATCTCACTGAATGGCGGAGCAGGCTCGAGGGGCCGAATGGCCTCCTGCTCCTCTCTCGTGTGTAAAATCAGGAAAAGCTGACCCCTCCGAGCCACTTGAGAGATGAGGGACGGGTGGCCCGAGATATCCCGGTCGGGAGAGGCCGCTTTCGAAGGAGCGTCTTGAAGGTGGAGAGGATCGGGGACCAGAACTCCAGAGCTCGGGGCCGTGAGGGTGGGAATCCTGGAAGGGCGGCCGCCGATGCCGGAGCGATGGGAATCGGGCGGTGGGTGGTGGGGGGATGGATTCGCAAGGGGCCAGAACCAGAGAAGCGCGGAAGATCCCGGAGACAACGGAGAGGGGGTTTGCGGAGAGAGGGTGTCGGAAAACCAGTCTGGAGCCTCGGTGTGGAAAGGTGAGGGGGTGGGGGTGGAGGGAAGGACCGACGGATGGGCCAAATGGCTTCCCCAAACCCTCAGCGCCCCTGTAATTACCCCGCCCCGAGTGTGCCAGTCACAGCAGCCAGGCTGAGTAGCGGGTGCGGAGCGGCGTGAGAGAGAGAGGCTGGTGTTGCGGGGAGCAGGCGGCCAGAGTCTCAGGGAGGGCGCTGAGGATCACCTGGGCTGGGGGGAGGTGGGTGGTACAGGGAGGGGGTAGCACGGGGAGCAGGAGGTGCTGTGACTCAATAGTGTCCAGGCTCAGTGGCTGACAGACGTGCAAGTGCTACAAGAATAATGGCCCCCCCCCGCCCCCTAGTCACCAGATGCCTGTATCATTGAGAACCAGCTGGAGCGGAACACTTCCCCACCCAGCCCCCACCTCCCCCGGCCAACCGGCCACTTTCAGACGGAGCTTCCTGCTACCCATGGCCCCTCGCCTCAGCTACGCTCCTTCAGCAGAGGTCAAAAGCTGTCAAGAGGTCGTGAGGACAGAAAGGCCCCCTGGGAACGGTGTCAAGCGAGATGGGGGCCTGGGTCATCAGATCCTTTCCAGACCCGTATCTCCTGCACTTTTCTCTCCGTGAAATGTAAACCGATTCCCAGCTCAAGGTCAGCCTTTCCCGATGGTGAACTCCGCGTTCATAGACTTGGAGCGCCGGTGTCAGACTACAGCTCCCTCTGCACCATCCCCATCAAACACTCCCAGGACAGGTACAGCACGGGGTTAGATACAGAGTAAAGCTCCCTCTACACTGTCCCCATCAAACACTCCCAGGACAGGTACAGCACGGGGTTAGATACAGAGTAAAGCTCCCTCTACACTGTCCCCATCAAACACTCCCAGGACAGGGACAGCACGGGGTTAGATACAGAGTAAATCTCCCTCTACACCATCCCCATCAAACACTCCCAGGACAGGTACAGCACAGGGTTAGATACAGAGTAAAGCTCCCTCTACGCTGTCTCCATCAAACACTCCCAGGGCAGTTACAACACTGGCTTAGATACAGAGTAAAGGTCCCTCTACACCATCCCCATCAAACACTCCCAGGACAGGTACAGCACAGGGTTAGATACAGAGTAAAGCTCCCTCTATGCTGTCTCCATCAAACACTCCCAGGGCAGTTACAACACTGGCTTAGATACAGAGTAAAGCTCCCTCTACACCGTCCACATCAAACACTCCCAGGACAGGTACAGCACGGGGTTAGATACAGAGTAAAGCTCCCTCTACACTGTCCCCATCAAACACTCCCAGGGCAGGTACAGCACGGGGTTAGATACAGAGCAAAGCTCCCTCTACACCGTCCCCCATCAGACACTTCCAGGACAGGTACAGCATGGTGTTAGATACAGAGTAAAGCTCCCTCTACGCTGTCTCCATCAAACACTCCCAGGACAGGTACAGCACGGTGTTAGATACAGAGTAAAGCTCCCTCTACACTGTCCTTATCAAACACTCCCAGGGCAGGTAGAGCACAGGATTAGATTGAGAGTAAAGCTTCCTCTGCATTGTTCCCATCAAACACTCCTAGAGTAGATACAGCACAGGGTTAGATGCTGAGTATAGATCCTCCTACACTGTCCTCACTACACACTCCCATGGCAGGTATAGCATGGGGATAGATACAAAGTTACGCTCTACACATGTCCACAATGAACGCTCAAACATATCTCTCGGTGCTAAATTATTCTTCCAAGTTCCATTCTAAGAAATCCCAAGAAAAGTTGGAAATGCAGCCTTTATTTTTGACACAATGATCAGTGTTACTTCTGTATACATCAATTAACTACAAATAAATCTGATTAATAGTTTTAGCCTGCACAAGTCTGGTTTAACATGATTACTTTCCATCTGAGACTGAGGAAGATCTAATCATCAGTAATGTCAGTAAGTGACTTCCTGGAATCTGGTTCAATTGTTTGACCCAGGTCATCGTTGTGGTTTTAAAAAACAGAGGTGTACTTTAGGTGGGAAATGTGCAGTCTGCTCAGAAACTTATGCATCTCTGGGTGTTCAGATGAGGGAACAGCATGTGTTTGATTAGGTATGACTACAAGCAACTCCTTCCTCAAATCTGCTCCCCACTTGGTTAAATTCCCTCTGCCACTTTCAGAGGGGTTAGTACTGTGGGAGGGCCGCAAAGTCGGAGGGTCAGTACTGAGGGAGTGCCACGCTGTCAGAGAGGCAGTACTGTGGGAGTGCCGCACTGTCAAAGGTTCAGTACTGAGGGAGCGCCGCACTGTCAAAGGGTCAGTACCGAGGGAGCACCGCACTGTCGGAGGGTCAGTGCTGAGGGACGCCGCACTGTCGGAGGGTCAGTGCGGAGGGAACGCCGCACTGTCGGAGGGTCAGCTCTGAGGAAGCGCCGCACTGTCGGAGGGTCAGTGCTGAGGGAGCGCCGCACTGTCGGAGGGTCAGCGCTGAGGAAGCGCCGCGCTGTCGGAGGGTCAGTGCTGAGGGAGAGCCGCACTGTCGGGGAGGGTCAGCCCTTTCAGATGGGATTTAAAGCAACCCAAGGCCATGGTGGGCAGTGGTGGATGGGAAGACGTGGGGCCAGGAGGCCTCCATGACCTCCTGAGGGCTGATACTTCCCCTCGAAGCAACCGGAAAGAAAAATATAAGACCCCCTCTCGTTGATGGCATCGGTGCTCGCGAAAGCATTCTCTGGGGCGGGAAGAGAGCCCTGTGCCTGCATCGCACTGCGACCATGGCCACTCGGAGCAGCAAGCTTCCCCCAATCGTGGGATCTTGCTGTGCGGCTGCCAACGCCGCCGCAGCGCACTGGAAAGGAAAACCCCTTCCGTCGCCTGAGAGGTGCTTTGGGAAGCCCCCGAGGCGAAGGCAAATTCCCCTCGTCCCTTATTTTAAAAGCGACACGTTGACTGAAGAGGAGAGCGTTTATTTTTGGCGGAGGTGGGTAATTTCATTCCTCTGCTCTTGAAGGAAAAACTGTCTCATCAAAAAGCGTTCAGGATCCAGTTGAGCTCTAACTGAAGCAGCCAAACCCTATTCCAAGTCTGACCACAAGCATGAAGATTATATTCTATCCAATCCCAGTTTAGCGTCGCGTTGCAGGCCCTGCTGCTGAGGTGGTTTTGGGTGGCTCAGTGCAGCCTTGGCAAAGATCAGCCCCAGCGACACTCCCCCCGATTCCATTTTCCACTCCTGACCCGACTCCAGACTTGTGGCTTCCAGCCCGGAACGCGTGCCGGAGTTTGCTCCTCCCTTCAACGCGTCTGTCGAGGCCTCACCTCCGTTCCCGCGCACTGTCGGAGGGTCAGTGCCGAGGGAGCGCCGCACTGTCGGAGGGTCGGTGCCGAGGGAGCGCCGCACTGTCGGAGGGTCAGTGCTGAGGGAGCGCTGCGCTGTCGGAGGGTCGGTGCTGAGGGAGCGCCGCGCTGTCGGAGGGTCGGTGCTGAGGGAGCGCCGCACTGTCGGAGGGTCAGTGCCGAGGGAGCGCCGCACTGTCGGAGGGTCAGTGCTGAGGGAGCGCCTCACTGTCGGAGGGTCAGTACTGAGGGAGCGCCGCACTGTCGGAGGGTCAGTGCTGCACTGTCGGAGGGTCAGTGCTGAGGGAGCGCCGCACTGTCGGAGGGTCGGTGCTGAGGGAGTGCCGCACTGTCGGAGGGTCAGTGCCGAGGGTGCGCCGCACTGTCGGAGGGTCAGTGCTGAGGGAGCGCCGCACTGTCGGAGGGTCAGTGCTGAGGGAGCGCCGCACTGTCGGAGGGTCAGTGCTGAGGGAGTGACGCACTGTCGGAGGGTCAGTGCTGAGGGAGCGCTCACTCAACACTCCACCCTGCTCTCTTGCCCACATGTCCATCCTTGGCCTGGCTGCATTGTTCCAGTGAAACTCAACACAAACTGGAGGAACAGCACCTCATCTTCCGACTAGGCACTTTACAGCCTTCCGGACTGAATATTGAGTTCAACAGCTTCACCACGAATTCTCTCCTCCATCTTGACCCCAATTCTTTTGATTTTTCTTTTTCTTTATCTTTATTATTTATTTATTCTTTGTTTTAATCCTTTCTCCCCAAATCCCTCCTCTGGACTGACCCTCCGACAGTGCGGCGCTCCCTCAGCACTGACCCTCCGACAGCGCGGCGCTCCCTCAGCACTGACCCTCCGACAGTGCGGCGCTCCCTCAGCACTGACCCTCGGACAGTGCGGCTCTCCCTCAGCACTGACCCTCCGACAGTGCGGCGCTCCCTCAGCGCTGACCCTCCGACCGTGTGGCACTCCCTCAGCACTGACCCTCCGACAGTGCAGCGCTCCCTCAGCACTGACCCCTCCGACAGTGCGGCCCTCCCTCAGCACCGACCCTCCGACAGTGCGGAGCTCCCTCAGCACTGACACTCCGACAGTGCGGCGCTCCCTCAGCACTGACCCTCCGACAGTGCGGCGCTCCCTCAGCACTGACCCTCCGACAGCGCGGTGCTCCCTCAGCACTGACCCTCTGACAGCGCGGCGCTCCCTCAGCACTGACCCTCCGACAGTGCGGCGCTCCCTCAGTACTGACCCTCCGACAGTGCGGCGCTCCCTCAGCGCTGACCCTCCGACAGTGCGGCGCTCCCTCAGCGCTGACACTCCGACAGTGCGGCGCTCCCTCAGCACTGACCCTCCGACAGTGCGGTGCTCCCTCAGTACTGACCCTCCGACAGTGCGGCGCTTCCTCAGCACTGACCCTCCGACAGTGCGGCGCTTCCTCAGCACTGACCCTCCGACAGTGTGGAGCCCTCTCAGTACTCACCCTCCGACAGTGCGGCGCTCCCTCAGCGCTGACCCTCCGACAGTGCGGCGCTCTGTCAGTACTGACCCTCCGACTCTCTCTCTCTTTAGCTCTCTCTATCACTCTCTCTCTCCATCCCTCTCTCTCTCTCTCTCTCGCTCTCTCTCTCTCCATCCCTCTCTCTCTCTCGCTCTCTCTCTCTCTCGCTCTCTCTCTCTCGCTCTCTCTCTCTCTCTCCATCCCTCTCTCTCTCTCTCGCTCTCTCCATCCCTCTCGCTCTCTCTCTCTCTTGCTCTCTCTCTCTCTCTCTCTCTCTCGCTCTCTCTCTCTCTCTCTCTCGCTCTCTCTGTCTCTCTCCATCCCTCTCTCTCTCTCTCGCTCTCTCCATCCCTCTCTCTCTCTCTCTCTCTCTCACTCTCTCCACACACGCTGCCAGACCTGCTGAGTTTATTCCCAAGCCTTTCTCCCCATTGTTAGTTCAGCTTTCCAGCGCCCGTGGTATTTTGCTTTCAGCTGTTGACTCACGGTGGTGTAGAAAGGTGCTGGCTCTGGCCCTTGCCTGTGGTGCCTGGAGAGAGCTGTGCGTTATATAACTGGCTGGTTTGAATTAAGAGCATGAGCAAAGTACTGGAAAGCACAAACGCTTTTGAAAAGAGAGCGAAAACAGATTCCAGACCCAAAACCTTGCAATTCCCTGGACTCGTTCACAGCCTTGAGGTGCTGGAGAGAGTTTAACAGCCGGGACTATGGTTTCCACTTTCTTTATCGAATATTATTCACGCTGGAGGGACGCTGACTGTAAAATGCTGGATTGACTCCCTCCCCCCAGCCTGTCCCCTCCTCGCCCACGACCTCCTGGAACCTACAAGCGCAGGAGGAGGCCATTCTGCCCGTCGTTCACCTGCTGACCCCCCTCGATCAGCCCCACACTCCCCCCCCCCCCCCTCCCCTTACCCCCGTGACCTCCTGGAACCTACGAGCGCAGGAGGAGGCCATTCCGCCCATCGTTCACCTGCCGACCCCCTCGATCAGCCCCACACTCCCCCCCCTTACCCCCATGACCTCCTGGAACCTGCAAGCACAGGAGGAGGCCATTCCGCCCATCATGCCTCTGCTGACCCCCTCGATCAGCCCCACACTCCCCCCCCTTACCCCCGTGACCTCCTGGAACCTACGAGCGCAGGAGGAGGCCATTCCACCCATCATGCCTCTGCTGACCCCCTCGATCAGCCCCACACTCCCCCCCCTTACCCCCGTGACCTCCTGGAACCTACAAGCGCAGGAGGAGGCCATTCCGCCCATCGTGCCTCTGCTGACCCCTCAATCACACTCCCTCTCTCTACCACCCCCGCCCCCCCCATAACCTTGCACATTTTCCCCCCTTCCAGTATTTATCCAATTCCCCCCCCACCGTCCTTGTCGAGGGTGAATCTGCTTCTCCCGCCCTTTCGGGCAGCGCCTTCCAGATCACAACAACTCGCCACGTCCAAAATAAATAAAATTCTCCTCATCTCCCCTTCCCCCTCCCTCCCTCCCGCCGATTCTCTTCAATCTGTGTCTCCCCCCACCCACTCTGGTTACCGACCCTCCCGCCACTGGGAACAGTTTCTCCTCGTTCACTCGATCGAAACCCCCTCGAGATTCTGAACCCCCCTCGATTCAATCTCCCCCCTTCACCTTCTCCGCTCCAACAACAACAAATTGCATTTATATAGCAGCTTTGAGGTAGCGAAACGCCCCCCCCCTGCCCCACCCACCCCGGGGCGCTTCACGGGAGGGTCAATCACACAAAATCCACCTTAGGAGATGCTGACAGACACAGAAACGTGCGAATTCGGAGCAGGAGGAGGTCATTCGGCCCCTCGAGCCTGCTACCCCCCATTCAATACAATCGCCTCTGATCCGATTGTTCCTCAACTCCACTTCCCTGTCCGTCCCCCTC
>NW_027598041.1:22500-40000 GCF_964194155.1 Cetorhinus maximus
GAGACAGAGGCACAGAACATCATTCATTAGTCTGAAGCAGGCCTCAGGCCCATGGGGGGCTCACACCATGCACCCAGACATAGCGAGGAGTCACTTTGAGTTCAAAGATACACAAATCCTGATGTCTGACTGCAGTTGGATTAATTCGATTTTGATTTCTGTTACACGAGAGCATCTCGACCTGACCATCACTGATCCCTGTCCTTAATTCATCCCCAAAAAATAGAAACCGCCTGCATTTATATAGCGCCTTCAGTGCAGCGCTACATCCCCCCCCCCACAAAGGGCGTTTCACAGGAGCGTAAACCGTGACATCATTTGACCCCCACTCCCCGAGGCGTGTACGGGGATATTAGGGGCAGGCGATCAAGAGGTCGGTTTTTAAGGAGCCTCTTAAAGGAGGAGAGAGAGAGAGGGAGAGGGAGAGAGAGGGAGGCGGAGAGGTGAGGGAGGGAATTCCAGTGCTCAGGGTCCCACCTCAGGCAGCTGAAGGCACGGCCGCCAATGGCGGAGCGATGGGAATCGGGGGATGCTCGAGAGGCCGGGATTGGAGGAGCGCGAGATCTCTGAGGGTTGTAGGAGGTTACAAAGATAGGGAGGGTTGTAGGGGCTGGAGTGAGTGAGGGAGCGCCGCGCTGTCGGAGGGTCAGTGCTGACATTGGGAACAGGAGGAGGCCATTCAGTCTCTCACTCATTGGGAACAGGGGGGAGGAAATAAGAAAACATGGTCTGGTCCACCGATGTGGTTGGCTGTTTGTGGAGTCTTGCTGTGTGCGGGGGGGAAGGTAGTGATGTCGTGGCGTTGTGAGTGGCGCGGTAATTCGGGACCCAGGGTAATGCTCTGCGGGACCCAAGTTCGATCCCCGCCAGGGCTGGTGGTGAGATTGGAACTCGAGGGAATATCTGGAATTAAAAGGCCGAGGATTGTTGTAAAACCCCCTGGCCTGGCCTGGCCTGGGTGTGACCTCAGGCCCATAGTAGTGCGGTTGACCCCTAACTGCCCTCCGAGAGCGGGCGTAATGAGCCAGTCCGCTCCCCGGAGCACTGAGGGATGGGCAATCAATCCTGGGCCCCAGCCCAGCATCGCCCGCATCCCACGAACATATATATATATAAAAAAAATAACAGGGCGATTCCCGTGGCCTCGTTCCCAGGAACGGTCATCCTCGGCGAAGTGTTTTGCCACGTCCTTCACGCGCGGCGAGAGGGGGCCCGCGGAAAGTTCTGGAAATCTCGTAAAATGTCAGCTCCAGGAGGCGGGCCTACTCCCTACCCCCAGCTCAGGCCTCAGAGAGAGGGCTAGGCCCGGGGGGTGCAGGGGGGGATGGTCGGGGGTTGACGGAAGCCTAACTCGGGCCTATTCCCTACTCCCAGCTCAGGCCTCAGGGAGACGGCTAGGCCTGGGGAGGCGAAAGGCGGGGGGAGGGTCGGGGGTTGGCGGAGGCCTGAGCTCGGGCCTACACCCTACTCCCAGCTCAGGCCTCAGAGAGACGACTATGCCCAGGGAGGCAAACGGCGGGGTGAGTGTCTGGGGGGTGGGGGCCTGAGCTCGGGCCTACTCCCTACTCCCAGCTCAGGCCTCAGAGAGAGGGCTAGGCCCGGGGAGGCGAACGGCAGGGGGAGTGTCTGGGGGTGGGGGCCTGAGCTTGGGCCTACTCTCTAATCCCAGCTCAGGCCTCAGAGAGAGGGCTAGGCCGGCGGGGGTGGGGGAGGGTCGGGGGGGAGGCGGGGGGGCCTGAGCTCGGGCCTACTCCCTACTCCCAGCTCAGGCCTCAGAGAGAGGACTAGGCCCGGGGAGGCGAACGGCGGGGGGAGGGTCTGGGGAGTGGGGGCCTGAGTTTGGGCCTACTCCCTACTCCCAGCTCAGGCCTCAGAGAGAGGGCTAGACCGGGGGAATGGGGCGACCTGCGGGGGGGAGGGTCGGGGGTCGGCGGAGGCCAAGCTCGTGCCTACTCCCTACTCCCAGCTCAGGCCTCAGAGAGAGGACTAGGCCCGGGGCTGGGGGGGATGTGAACGGCGGGGGGAGGGTCTGGGGGGTTGGCGGAGGCCTGAGCTCCCGGGCCTACACCCTACTCCCAGCTCAGGCCTCGGAGAGAGCGCTAGGCCCGAGGGGGTGGGGGGCGAACTGTGGAGGGGTCGGGAGGCAGGGAGCGCAACCCAGGGACCAGGAACGAAAAGCGATTCCTTCTCGCATGAGCCAAGTTCAGAACAAAAAAAAAATATGGAAATGGGGAGGTTATTGCAAACAACCAGTCAGGCAAGATGGATGGAAGGGATTTGCCTGTCGAACCTCCGTGGGTATAAATCAATCGAGTGTTTGAGGTGAAATCATGAGGCAACAAGACTGAAGCTGAAATGGGTTATAAATGTCATTTGAGAGCATAGATGAGCTTCTCATCTCTAATTCACTGCCGGCCAGACAGAATTATTTATGACGTGTGACACGGAGTGAATTCTCAATATGAATCGCCCGAGTTTAAATTTATTTTCCTTATGATGTAGGAGACAGGGTGGCTAATCCTGTCAGATGCCTCTCCGCCTAGGCCCCGTCTCTCCGGGCCTCAGTCTTCCCAGGGGAAGGGGGATCGGCTCTGGTCAGGAGGTCAGGGGTGGTGGCCTCGAAGGGTCAGCGCTGAGGGAGCGCCGCGCCGTCAGAGGGTCGGCGCTGAGGGAGCGCCGCGCTGTGGAGGGTCAGTGCTGAGGGGGCGCCACACTGTCGGAGGGTCAGTGCTGAGGGAGCGCCGCACTGTCGGAGGGTCGGCGCTGAGGGAGCGCCGCGCTGTGGAGGGTCAGTACTGAGGGTGCGCTGCGCTGTCGGAGGGTCAGTGCTGAGGGAGCGCCGCACTGTCGGAGGGTCAGTGCTGAGGGAGCGCCGCACTGTGGGAGGGTCAGTGCTGAGGGAGCGCCGCACTGTGGGAGGGTCAATGCTGAGGAGGCGCCGCACTGTGGGAGGGTCAGTGCTGAGGGAGCGCCGCACTGTCGGAGGGTCAGTGCTGAGGGAGCGCCGCACTGTGGGAGGGTCAGTGCTGAGGGAGCGCCGCACTGTGGGAGGGTCAATGCTGAGGAGGCGCCGCACTGTGGGAGGGTCAGTGCTGAGGGAGCGCCACACTGTCGGAGGGTCAGTGCTGAGGGAGCGCCGCACTGTCGGAGGGTCAGTGCCGAGGGAGCGCCGCACTGTCGGAGGGTCAGCGCTGAGGGGCCTGAATTATGCGGATGGCACCCACAACTTTTGACTCAATTCGCCGCGAATTTGAGACCCACTGAACAAGGGGCAACGCCCCAAGGGTTCCCAGTCGGCGGGATCCTGCTGTCCCTTTGTGGAAGGTATTCCCACATTTTGGGAGATCGACTGAACATAATCACTGCCCATTAGAAAATTCATTCATCTTCTGGCTTAAATTCATAGTGACTTGATCTAGTTATCTAAGTCCTTTCGGGGGGATTGCTAACGTTGGGAGGACAGTGGCAATATTTTAATGCCTTTTTCAATTCCTGAGCCTTCAGGATTCATGGTCTGTCTTTTAATTATGTCTAATTACTGCCTGGGTACGAGGGGGAGGGGAGGCAGAGGGGGGAAGGGGCAAATCTGCTCTCAGGACGCAGCATTGTCAGCGTTATCTGACAGGACCTGTCTCCTCGATCCTCTCCCCATTTGCATTTTCGGTCCAGCTCCCTCTCTCGCACCGAGAGAGACTCGAGTCCTGTCATCCAGGCCCAACATTCTCCCCCTCGCGGCCGCTGAGGGAGTGCCGCACTGTCGGAGGGTCAGTGCTGAGGGAGCTCCGCACTGTGGGAGGGTCAGTGCCGTGGGAGGGTCAGTGCCGAAGGAGTGCCACACTGTTGGAGGGTCAGCGCCGAGGGAGCGCCGCGCTGTCGGAGGGTCAGTGCTGAGGGAGCGCCGCACTGTCGGAGGGTCAGTGCTGAGGGAGCTCCGCACTGTGGGAGGGTCAGTGCTGAGGGAGCTCCGCACTGTGGGAGGGTCAGTGCTGAGGGAGCTCCGCACTGTGGGAGGGTCAGTGCCGTGGGAGGGTCAGTGCCGAAGGAGTGCCGCACTGTCGGAGGGTCAGTGCTGAGGGAGCGCCGCACTGTCGCAGGGTCAGTGCTGAGGGTGCAATGCACTGTCGGAGGGTCAGTGCTGAGGGAGCGCCGCACTGTCGGAGGGTCAGTGCTGAGGGAGCTCCGCACTGTGGGAGGGTCAGTGCCGTGGGAGGGTCAGTGCCGAAGGAGTGCCGCACTGTCGGAGGGTCAGTGCTGAGGGAGCGCCGCACTGTCGGAGGGTCAGTGCTGAGGGAGCCCCGCACTGTCGGAGGGTCAGTGCTGAGGGAGCGCCGCACTGTCGGAGGGTCAGTACTGAGGGAGCGCCGCACTGTCGGAGGGTCAGTACTGAGGGAGCGCCGCACTGTCGGAGGCTCAGTGCTGAGGGAGCGGCGCACTGTCGGAGGGTCGGTGCTGAGGGAGCGCCGCACTGGGAGGGTCAATGCTGAGGGGGCGCTGCACTGTCGGAGGGTCAGTGCTGAGGGAGTGCCGCACTCTCGGAGAGTCAGTATTGAGGGAGCGCCACACTGTCGGAGGGTCAGTGCTGAGGGAGCGCTGCACTGTCGGAGGGTCAGCACTGAGGGAGCGCCGCACTGTCGGAGTGTCAGTGCTGAGGGAGTGCCGCACTCTCGGAGAGTCAGTATTGAGGGAGTGCCGCACTGTCGGAGGGTCAGTGCTGAGGGAGCGCCGCACTGTCGGAGGGTCAGCGCTGAGGGAGCGCCGCACTGTCGGAGGGTCAGCACTGAGGGAGCGCCGCACTGTCGGAGGGTCAGCACTGAGGGAGCCCCGCACTCTCGTAGGGCCAGTACTGAGGGAGCGCCGCACTGTCGGAGGGTCAGTACTGAGGGAGCGCCTCACTGTCGGAGGGTCAGTACTGAGGGAGCGCCGCGCTGTGGGAGGGTCAGTGCTGAGGGAGCGCCGCACTGTCGGAGGGTCAGTACTGAGGGAGCGCCGCGCTGTGGGAGGGTCAGTGCTGAGGGAGCGCCGCACTGTCGGAGGATCAGTGCTGAGGGAGCGCCGCACTGTCGGAGGGTCAGTGCTGAGGGAGCGCCGCACTGTCGGAGGGTCAGTACTGAGGGAGCGCCGCACTGTCGGAGTCTCAGTGCTGAGGGAGCGGCGCACTGTCGGAGGGTCGGTGCTGAGGAAGCGCCGCACTGGGAGGGTCAATGCTGAGGGGGCGCTGCACTGTCGGAGGGTCCGTGCTGAGGGAGCGCCGCACTGTCGGAGGGTCAGTGCTGAGGGAGCGCCGCACTGTCGGAGGGTCAGTACTGAGGGAGTGCCGCACTCTCGGAGAGTCAGTATTGAGGGAGTGCCGCACTGTCGGAGGGTCAGTGCTGAGGGAGCGCCGCACTGTGGGAGGGTCAGCGCTGAGGGAGCGCCGCACTGTCGGAGGGTCAGCACTGAGGGAGCCCCGCACTCTCGTAGGGCCAGTACTGAGGGAGTGCCGCACTGTCGGAGGGTCAGCGCTGAGGGAGCGCCGCACTGTCGGAGGGTCAGTGCTGAGGGAGCGCCGCACTGTCGGAGGGTCAGTGCTGAGGGAGCGCCGCACTGTCGGAGGGTCAGTGCTGAGGGAGCGCCGCACTGTGGGAGGGTCAGTGCTGAGGGAGCGCCGCACTGTCGGAGGGTCAGTGCTGAGGGAACGCCGCGCTGTGCACAGTATTCCAAGTGGAATACGGAGACCGGAACTACATAGATGCACCGGAATGTAACCAGGAACTCCGAGGATCGGGTTGCCAGGAGAGATGAATTGTATTCCTGGAATATTGAAGATTAAGGGATGAATGAGTTCAGGTTTCTTAGAATCCAGACAGGGATTGATTTGGCAGAGAGAGTGGGACAGGAATCTCTGCCGCTGTTTGGCGGGATTGTAGGAGAGAACACCATCGCCTTAAAACCACAGCCCAGAGAGAAGGTCGGAAACACCTCTTCACACAGAGGGTGGTGCAATTGCTTAAATTCATGGACATCACAAACAGGAACAGGAGGAGGCCACTCGGCCCCTCCAGCCTGCTCCCCCATTCAATACGATCGCCTCTGATCCGATTGTTCCTCAACTCCACTTCCCTGTCCGTCCCCCCCTCATAACCCTCGACTCCCCTCGCCGATCAGAAATCTGTCTCACTCGGCCTTGAATATATTCAGTGACCCGACCCCCACTGCTCTCTGGGGGGGGAGAGAATTCCACAGACTGACCACCCTCTGAGAGAAGAAATTCCTCCTCATCTCCGTCTTCAATGGGAGACCCCTCATTCTGAAACTGTGCCCCCTCTCCCCTCGTTCTAGATTCCCCTCCCACGAGGTGGGGAAACATCCCCTCAGCATCCACCCTGTCAAACCCCCTCCCCTCAGAATCTGATATGTTTCAATAAGATCACCTCTCATTCTTCTAAACTCCAATGGGTAGAGGCCCAACCTGCTCAACCTTTCCTCATCAGACAAACCCCCTTCGTCCCAGGAATCGGCCGAGTGAACCTTCTCTGAATGGCTTCCGATGCGAGTCTGTCCCTCCTGAAGTGAAGGGTTGAGGTAGATTGAGTGAAAGTTAATTGTTGCCAAAGGGCTGAATGTTCGATAAGGGCTGTCCTCCTCGGAGAAGAGAAGGTCGAGAGGAGATTTGATCGAGGTGTTCAAAATCACGAGGGGGGGTGTCTGGGACAGAGTGGACAGAGGGAGAAACTGTTCCCATTGGCGGGAGGATCGAGAACCAGAGGGACGCGGATTTAAGGCGATCGGCAAAAGACGGAGACGCGAGGAGAAACTTTTTCACGCGGCGAGTGGTTGGGATCTGGAACGCGCTGCCTGAGAGTGTGGGGGAGGCAGGGTCAACCGAGGCTTTCCAAAGGGGGGGGTGGGGAATTGGATAAATACTTGAAGGGGAAAGATTTGCCGGGCTCTGGTGGAAGAGAGCGTGGGACTGACTGGAGAGGCCTTTCGATGAGCTGGCAAAGGCATGAAGGGCTGAATGGGCCTCCTCCTGTTCCTGTGTAACAGGCTCGAGAGAGGGGCTGAATGGCCTCCTCCTGTTCCTGTGTAGCAGGCTCGAGAGGGGCTGAATGGCCTCCTCCTGTTCCTGTGTAACAGGCTCAAGAGGGGCTGAATGGCCTCCTCCTGTTCCTGTGTAACAGGCTCAAGAGGGGCTGAATGGGCCTCCTCCTGTTCCTGTGTAACAGGCTCAAGAGGGGCTGAATGGGCCTCCTCCTGTTCCTGTGTAACAGGCTCGAGAGAGGGGCTGAATGGCCTCCTCCTGTTCCTGTGTAGCAGGCTCGAGAGGGGCTGAATGGGCCTCCTCCTGTTCCTGTGTAACAGGCTCGAGAGAAGGGCTGAATGGCCTCCTCCTGTTCCTGTGTAGCAGGCTCAAGAGGGGCTGAATGGGCCTCCTCCTGTTCCTGTGTAACAGGCTCAAGAGAGAGGGGCTGAATGGCCTCCTCCTGTTCCTGTGTAACAGGCTCGAGAGAGGGGCTGAATGGGCCTCCTCCTGTTCCTGGGTAACAGGCTCGGGTGTAATGCTACGTGTAACCATGTGGTGGTGCTGTTGTCAAGCCTCTGCTGCTGCTCCTGGGATGATGCTGTGCAGAGACCAGGAGTGAGTGGCAGTGACCCAGAGAAATAGTGGACCTCAGGACCCATGGGGGTGGTTTGGTGGGTGAGGGGTGTTGGGAACCAACCTCGTTTGCAGATGGTGATTCAGTGGCTACTGCGGTGAAGAGCAGGGAAGGATAGTGCTGCGGTGCGCTGCCCCCACAGATGAACAGCCGGCGAAGATTCTCCACCCTGGCACATGGATAGGGGTGCTGTCTGGAAACCAAAAACAGTGCACACACAGATGTACACGCATAAGCGCGTTCAAAAACACAGGCTCATGCACACACGGACACACACACACTCACATAAGGACCAGGATTAAGACATTTATATTCATACCCCCACCTTAAAATATTTATATCCACTGCCTCAGGAGGTCCCATGTGGCGCTCCCTCAGCACTGACCCTCCGACAGTGCGGCGCTCCCTCAGCACTGACCCTCCGACAGTGCGGCGCTCCCTCAGCACTGACCCTCCGACAGTGCGGCGCTCCCGCAGCACTGACCCTCCGACAGTGTAGCGCTCCCTCAGCACTGACCCTCCGACAGTGCGGCGCTCCTGCAGCACTGACCCTCCGACAGTGCGGCACTCCCTCAGCACTGACCCTCCGACAGTGCGGTGCTCCCTCAGCACTGACCCTCCGACAGTGCGGTGCTCCCTCAGCACTGACCCTCCGACAGTGCGGTGCTCCCTCAGCGCTGACCCTCCGACAGTGCGGCGCTCCCTCAGCGCTGACCCTCCGACAGTGCGGCGCTCCCTCAGCGCTGACCCTCCGACAGTGCGGCGCTCCCTCAGCGCTGACCCTCCGACAGTGCGGTGCTCCCTCAGTACTGACCCTCCGAGGGAGTCTAGGGTCTGCATTAAAGGGCTCTAGTATCTGGAGTGGGAGGGCTTGAACCCTTGACCCTCTGACTGAGAGGTGAGGGTGACTCAGCCAGATACACATCGCTAACTGTGCAATATGCTGCCGCAAGACCATTCGGAGGTTCCTGCAGCTGGACGTTATTTTGCTGTCTCAGCCCCTCTCTGAGTCACTTCACCTCCTGCCCATCTACCTCGAGCTGTCTGGGCTCTGTCCTGTCCTTCCGCCCGCTCACTGGATCCTGCTCTCTCATTCCCAGCTCTCTGTCTCCTTGCCGCTCCAATCCTTTCCTGTCTCCTGGACTTTCCACATTCTCTCCTTTGTCTCCTTCACTCTCCTGACCGAGATCCGGCTGCTAACTCCAGCACTCACACTCCCCTCAGCTCACCAGCTGTGAGAGCGGTCATCAGTGTCCGAGTGGTCAGCACTCACACTCACACACACTCACACACACACACTCACACACACACACACTCACACTCACACACGATCTCACACTCACACACTCATACACCATGAAGGTACCAGGAGTTCTAGGGCAGCGCTCCCTCAGTACTGACCCTCCGACAGTGCGGCGCTCCCTCAGTACTGACCCTCCGACAGTGCGGCGCTCCCTCAGTACTGACCCTCCGACAGTGCGGCGCTCCCTCAGTACTGACCCTCCGACAGTGCGGCGCTCCCTCGGCACTGACCCTCCGACAGTGCGGCGCTCCCTCAGCACTGACCCTCCGACAGTGCGGCCCTGAGGAGGGGGAGGGGGGGGGGGAGGGCAGCCCCAACACCCCCCCTCACATTAACGGGGAATGAGGGGGGTCGAATTTTCCTCTCTCCGTTATTATTTGGGGAGGGGGTGGGGGGGTGGGGGGGGCGTCTGTCGAAGGCTATGGTGGTGGCTGGTTGATGGGGGGGAGGTAATGGGGAGGTGGGATATGTTGTAGGGAGGGAGGGAGGGAGGGAGGGGCGTGCGTAGAGTTTGAGAAGTCTACCTTTAAGTGAAGTGTGAATTTTAGCAGTCAGACGTTTGATGAACAGAAGGGGCTGGACCATTCGGGTGGAGCGAGAGGGGGGAGTTGAGAGAGAGAGAGAGAGAGAGAGAGAGAGCGAGAGAGAGAGAGGGAGCCTCAGCTTTCAACAGCCTAAGTAGGACAGGAGCGAGGGAGGCAAGGGAGACTGGGTCGGTCTGGCTGTGTCTGGGAGGAGGCTTCGGAGTGTGAGGCGGGGGGGAAGGGGAAGAGCTGCCGGGGACAAACAGTCCGGCGTTTCAGGAGGAGCTGACCGAGGTGGTGCTGGGGGAGGCTGAGGAGGTTAGGGGTGGGTGGGCGGGATGGGGAGGTGAGTCGGTGGTGGTGGCGAGGCTGTGATTTGAGAGGGAGGGCTGGTTGGTGGTGGCCCCTTTGTGTGTGTGGACCTCACCACTGCATCCTTAAGAGAGGTAAAATAGCAGCTCGGGGAAAGCTCTGTGTGTGTGTGAGAGAGAGAGAGAGAGGGAGAGCGAGAGAGAGAGAGAGAGAGAGAGAGGGGAGCCGACTGCAATGATTATTTCAGTGCTACGGAGATGAGAGGACAAGGATGAGGAGGATGGCATGTGAGAGAGCAACGGAGCAGGTTTGTAACCCAGATCTTAACTTGACAGGCAATGCTCACTATTTTCCTGTTTTAACATTTGTGTGTGTGAGAGAGAGAGAGAGAGTGTGTGTTTTTGTGTGTGAGTGTTTATGTGTCTGTGTGTGTATGAGTGTTTTCTGTGTGTGTGTGTCTGTGTGTATGTGTGAGTTGAGTATTTCTGTGTATTTGTGTGTGTGAGTGAGTGTTTGTGTGTGTGTGCGTTTGTGTTTGTGTGTGTCTGTGTATTTGTGTGTGTGTCTGTGTGTGTGTGTGTCTGTGTGTGTAGTGTGTATGTGTTTGAGAGTGTATGTGCGTGAAAGTGTGAGCGAGTGTGTGTGTCTGTGTGTGTGTGTGCATGTGTGTGAGGGTGTGTATGTGTGTGAAAGTGTGAGTGAGGGTCTGTGTGTGTCTGTGTGTGTATGTGTGTGAGGGTGTGTATGTGTGTGAAAGTGTGAGTGAGGGTCTGTGTGTGTCTGTGTGTGTATGTGTGTGAGGGTGTGTATGTGTGTGAAAGTGTGAGTGAGTGAGTGTGTGTGAGTGTCTGTGTGTGTCTGTGTGTGTATGTGTGTGAGGGTGTGTATGTGTGTGAAAGTGTGTGTGAGGGTCTGTGTGTGTCTGTGTGTGTATGTGTGTGAAGGTGTGTATGTGTGTGAGGGTGTGTATGTGTGTGAGGATGTGTATGTGTGTGAAAGTGTGAGTGAGTGTGTGTGAGGGTCTGTGTGTGTCTGTGTGTGTATGTGTGTGAGGGTGTGTATGTGTGTGAAAGTGTGTGTGAGGGTCTGTGTGTGTCTGTGTGTGTATGTGTGTGAGAGAGTGTATGTGTGTGAAAGTGTGAGTGTGTGAGTGTCTGTGTGTGTCTGTGTGTGAAGGTGTGTATGTGTGTGAAAGTGTGAGTGAGTGTGTGTGAGGGTCTGTGTGTGTATGTGTGTGTGTGTGTATGTGTGTCTGTGTGTGTGTCTGTGTGTGTATGTGAGTGAGTGTGTGTCTGTGTGTGTCTGTGAGTGAGTGTGTGTCTGTGTGTATCTGTGTGTGTATGTGTGTGAGGGTGTGTGTATGTGTGTGAAAGTGTGAGTGAGTGTGAGAGAACCTTCGTTGTAACCAGCCCCAGTTCAGCCTGGATTTCTGTGTTCAGTGAATTCTCCCTGTTGCCCTCTTGCCTTCCTCAGTCTTTCAATCCCTCCAAGTGCTTCAGTTTCTGCAGATGCACTCTGCTCTCCAACATCTGCCCCGCTAAACATCTACACATGAATGTTTAATTCAAAACACAGACTTGATCCCTGCTTTCTCTCTCGCGCTCTCTCTCTCACGCCAGACAGGAATATTTTTAAGACGCTCCTCTGTCTGTGTCAAGTTGTGTCAGATAGAGAGGGTGAGAGAGAGGGAGAGGTGTGAGTTTACATTCTCTCTACTTCTCATTCTACAATCACCAACCCCACAACCTCTCCTTACGCCTGTCTCTTTGCAGTTTCTAATACACACAGGGCACAGACTGTTTTTTACAAGACTGTTTAAACTTAAATGTACCTTGAATTAGCAAGTGTCTGTGTGTGTGTGTGTGCGTCTGTGTACGTGTGTGTCTCTGTGTGTGTGTCTTTGTGTGTGTCTTTGTGTGTGTGTTTGTCTGTGCCTGTGTGCGTGTGTGTGAGTCTGTGTGTGTATGTGTGTGTGTGTGTGTGTGTGTGTGTTCAAACAAGATTAAGCCTTTGGTCCACTTTACGATGTCTCCTTCCCCCTGTATCCTGCTGTCTTCAGACTAACTAGTACCTCTCCCCCTGCCCAAATATAACTAACCGCACATCAGTCACCCCCCAGCCTGTGAGTTGAGGAATCACATTCCTGTGGTGAGACAGCATTAACGGTTTGAGGGTTTCGATGTGTAGAAACACACACTCACACACACACTCACATACACTCACACACACACTCACAACCACACTCACACACACACTCACACCCACTCACACACACACTCACACACACACTCACACACACACACACACTCACATACACACACTCACACACACTCACACTGTCACACACACACACTCATACTCACACACACACACACACTCACACACACACTCACATACACTCACACACACACTCACACCCACACTCACACACACACTCACACCCACTCACACACACACTCACACACACACTCACACACACACACACTCACATACACACACACACACACACTCACACTGTCACACACACACACTCATACACACACACTCACACTCACACACAGACACACACACACTCACAGACTCACACATGCACACTCACACTCATTCACACACACGCTCACACACACACAATCACACATAAACACACACCCACACATACACACACACGCTCACATACACACACACATTCACACACGCAGACACACACACATGCTCACACACTCACACACACACATGTACTCACACTCACACACACATACGCACTTGCACTCACACACACTCTCGCACTCACACACGCACATACATACTTACACACACACACTCACAATCACACATTCACCCACACTCACATGCTCACACTCACACACACACGCTCACACTTACTCACTTACACACACACCCACTTGCACTCACACGCACACTCATAATCACATGCACACACTCTCACACACACTCACAAACAAACATACTCACTCACTCACACACTCACACACATTCACACACACAGACACATGTTTGCACACACACACATGCGATACACACGTACATGCATGCACGCGCACACTCACACATACTCTCTCACATACACACACACGCTCATTCACACACACACACATACTCATTCACACACACTCACCCACTCACTCACGCACACACACACACACGCAAACACACACTCACTCACACACTCACACACACATGCAATCTCATTCATACACACTCACCTTCACACACACAAACACACACACTCATTCACCCACTCCCTCACATATACACATACTCTCACTCATCCTCACACACACACTCACTCACTTACACACACGCACAGACACAAACACACACACACACACTCACTCACACTCATACACACACTCACACACACCCTCACTGAGTGTGTGTGTATGTGAGTGTGTGAGTGAGTGAATGTGTATGTGAGTGTGTGTGTGTGAGGGTGAGTGTGTGTGCATGTGAGTGAATGTGAGTGTGTATGAGGATGAGTGAGAGTGTGTGTGCATTTGAGTGTGTGTGTGTGTTTGAGTGTGTGTGTTTGAGTGTGTGTGTGTTTGAGTGTGTGTGTTTGAGTGTGAGTGTGTTTGAGTGTGTGTGTGTATGTGAGCAGTGTGTGTGAGTGAGTGTGAGCGTGTGCGTGTGTACCTGAGTGAGTATATGTGTGTGTATGTGAGTGAGCATATGTGTGTGTGCATGTGAGTGCGTGTGAGTGTGTGCATCTGTGTGTGTATGTGAGTGAGTGTGTGTGTGTATGTGAGTATGTGTGTGTGAGCGTGGTGTGTGTATGTGAATGAGTATGTGCGTGTGTGTGAGTGTGAGAATGTGTGTGTGAGTGTATGAGTGTGTATGTGAGTATGTGTGAGAGTGTGAAAATGTGCATATGTGTGTCTGTGTGTGAGTATGTGTGTGTGTGTCTGTGTGTGAGTGTGAGTGTGTGTGTGTGTCTGTGTGTGAGTGTGAGTGTGTGTCTGTGTGTGTGTCTGTGTCTGTGTCTGTGTGTGTGTGTGTGTGAGTGTGTGAGTCTGAGTGTGAGCTAATCCCCCCACCCACACCACATACACCAACTGCCCCATACAATGAGTTTAGGCTGGGGTTTTCAGGGTGATGTGGTGGGATGGGGTTCGGTTGTAAGGGGGGGGTGCCAGTCAGAATGTTCACTCCCTCTCTCTCTGCCTCTTCTCTCTCTCTCTGCCTCTCTCTCTCCCTCTCTGTCTCTGTTTCTGTCTCTCTCTCTCTCTGTCTCTCTCTCTCTCTGCATTTCTCTTTCTGTTTCTCTCTCTCTCTCTCTGCCTCTCTCTCTCTGTCTCTCTCTCTCTGCCTCTCTCCCTCTGTCTCTCTCTGTCTCTGTCTTTCCCTCTCTCTCTCTGCCTCTCTCTCTCTCTGCCTCTCTCTCTCTCTCTCTCTCTCGGATGTTGTATGGGTGTGAAATGTTCCCGTGAGTGCTGTCTGGATTTAAAGACTGATTGATTAATTTATTGACGGATTGCACTGCTCTACTGGGGAGTGGATACGTATTGATGTACGTGTCTGTGTAAGAGAGAGAGAGAGAGAGAGACAAACACACAGAGAGACAGCGGAGCGGCTGAAACACGCAGAGAGAAAGAGAGTGAGTGAGGCAGAGACAAAAAGAGAGCGAGAAAGGGTGAGAGAGAGGGAGAAAGAGTGAGAAAAAAATGAAGAGGAAGAGAGAGCGTGAGAGAGAGTAAGAAAGAGTGAGAGAGTGAAAGACAGGAGAGAAAAAGGGAGGGAGAAAGAGAATAAGGGAGAGAGAACATAACACTGTGTGTGTGTGAGAGAGAGAGAGAGAGACTCTTTAATGCATTTGGCTTAATTGAAACTAAGAGGGAGATACCAGCCAGATAATTCCATACTGAGGGAGCGCCGCGCTGTCGGAGGGTCAGTGCTGAGGGAGCGCCGCGCTGTCGGAGGGTCAGTGCTGAGGGTGCGCCGCGCTGTCGGAGGGTCAGTGCTGAGGGAGCGCCGCACTGTCGGAGGGTCAGTGCTGAGGGAGCGCCGCACTGTCGGAGGGTCAGTGCTGAGGGAGCGCCGCACTGTCGGAGGGTCAGTGCTGAGGGAGCGCCGCACTGTCGGGAGGGTCAGTGCTGAGGGAGCGCCGCACTGTCGGGAGGGTCAGTGCTGAGGGAGCGCCGCACTGTCGGAGGGTCAGTGCTGAGGGAGCGCCACGCTGTCGGAGGGTCAGTGCTGAGGGTGCGCCGCGCTGTCGGAGGGTCAGTGCTGAGGGAGCGCCGCACTGTGGGAGGGTCAGTGCTGAGGGAGCGCCGCACTGTCGGAGGGTCAGTGCTGAGGGAGCGCCGCACTGTCGGAGGGTCAGTGCCGAGGGAGCGCCGCACTGTCGGAGGGTCAGTGCCGAGGGAGCGCCGCACTGTCGGAGGGTCAGTGCTGAGGGAGCGCCGCACTGTGGGAGGGTCAGTGCTGAGGGAGCGCCGCACTGTGGGAGGGTCGGTGCTGAGGGAGCGCCGCACTGTCAGCATTTGGGATGATATGTTAAACAGAGGCCAGATCTGCCTTCGAAACCTTTGTCCCTCGAATGTCCCCCTGTAGAGATGGCGGTGTGAGGGTAGGGAACCGGACTATACCAGTGTAAGTGGTGATGGGGTCAGGGGTGTCTGAGGACCATGGGGAATGTGTCAAGGGGATGAACCATCTCCCCAGTGGTGTGAGGGTGTTTAACAAAGCATGTCCCTGTTAATGATCAGCATTTTGGTAAGAGGGGTATATCTGTTGACTCTTTCATCTCTCCGTCACTGCTCTGGAGGTGTTTAACTGGCCCCAGATGTGCGGCTGCGTAATGAATGAACCCAGATGCTGTTTGCCGTGGCAACGCTGGATTATCTGATGCTCGCTTGACCAGCCTCCCATCCCCCACCCTCCCTTAGACTGTAGCTCACCCCAAACCGCAGCCCCCATGTCCCGACTCCCGGCCAAGTCCCCATTCACCCGCCCCCTCCCCCACTGACCAGCACTGACCCCCCGGTCAGCCACCCCTCCATCTTCCATTCCATTCTCATCTCCCCTCCCTATCTCTGTAACCTCCTCCAGCCCCTACACCCCCTCCCTATCTCTGTAACCTCCTCCAGCTCCTACACCCCCTCCCTATCTCTGTAACCTCCTCCAGCCCCTACACCCCCTCCCTATCTCTGTAACCTCCTCCAGCCCCTACAACCCTCCCTATCTCTGTAACCTCCTCCAGCCCCCTACACCCCTCCCTATCTCTGTAACCTCCTCCAGCCTCTACACCCCTCCCTATCTCTGTAACCTCCTCCAGCCTCTACACCCCTCCCTATCTCTGTAACCTCCTCCAGCCCCTACACCCCTCCCTATCTCTGTAACCCCCTCCAGCCCCTACACCCCTCCCTATCTCTGTAACCCCCTCCAGCCTCTACACCCCTCCCTATCTCTGTAACCTCCTCCAGCCTCTACACCCCTCCCTATCTCTGTAACCTCCTCCAGCCTCTACACCCCTCCCTATCTCTGTAACCTCCTCCAGCCCCTACAACCCTCCCTATCTCTGTAACCTCCTCCAGCCTCTACACCCCTCCCTATCTCTGTAACCTCCTCCAGCCCCTACAACCCTCCCTATCTCTGTAACCTCCTCCAGCCCCTACACCCCCTCCCTATCTCTGTAACCTCCTCCAGCCCCTACAACCCTCCCTATCTCTGTAACCTCCTCCAGCCCCTACACCCCCTCCCTATCTCTGTAACCTCCTCCAGCCCCTACACCCCCTCCCTATCTCTGTAACCTCCTCCAGCCCCTACACCCCTCCCTATCTCTGTCACCTCCTCCAGCCCCTACACCCCTCCCTATCTCTGTAACCTCCTCCAGCCTCTACACCCCCTTCCTATCTCTGTAACCTCCTCCAGCCCCTACAACCCTCCCTATCTCTGTAACCTCCACCAGCCCCTACACCCCCTCCCTATCTCTGTAACCTCCTCCAGCCCCTACAACCCTCCCTATCTCTGTAACCTCCTCCAGCCCCTACACCCCTCCCTATCTCTGTAACCTCCTCCAGCCCCTACAACCCTCCCTATCTCTGTGACCTCCTCCAGCCCCTACAACCCTCCCTATCTCTGTAACCTCCTCCAGCCCCCTACAACCCTCCCTATCTCTGTAACCTCCTCCAACCCCTACAACCCTCCCTATCTCTGTAACCTCCTCCATCCCCTACAACCCCCCCTATCTCTGTAACCTCCTCCAGCCCTCTACAACCCTCCCTATCTCTGTAACCTCCTCCAGCCCCTACAACCCTCCCTATCTCTGTAACCTCCTCCAGCCCCTACAACCCTCCCTATCTCTGTAATGTCTCTAACCCTCTGTGTGTCTCTTTCTCTCACTGTCTCTCTCTCACTCCCTGTCTCTCTTTGTCTCTTTCTCTCCCTCCATACCTCTCATGCTTTCTTTCTCTCTCTCTTTCTCTGTCTCTCTGTCTCTCTCTCTCTCTCTGTCTCTCTTTATCTCTCTCTCCGTCTCAGTCTCTGTCTCTCTCTCTCTCATTTTCTCTCCCTGTTTCTCTGTCTCCCTTTCTATCTCTCTCTCTTTCTGTCTCTATCTCACTCTCTCTTTCTCTGTCTCCTCTCTATCTCACACTTTTTCTCTTTCTCTCTCTCTCTCCACCTCTCTCTTTCTCTCTGTGTGTCTCTCTCTCTCTCTTTCTCTCTTTCTCTCTGCCTCTCTCTCTCTTTCTGTCTCTCTCCTT
>NW_027598041.1:42500-56145 GCF_964194155.1 Cetorhinus maximus
CCTCAGCACTGACCCTCCCACAGCGCGGCGGCGCTCCCTGGCGTGTGGAGCTCCTCAGGGGGACGTTAGTGGGGTGTTGTATGGATGCATGCGATGGGCGCCCCATGGCCTTCGGGGGGGAGTGGGTGAGGGTTGGCCCTCTGAGGGGAACTGGCTGTAATCTTCTTCTTTCTCCTTTCCCCCCCACCCCTCACAGGAATGACTCGCCGCCCGGAGACGGAATAAATTCGGGTCGCGGCAGACGAAGAGGGGGTCGGGGCCAGAGAGGGCCCAAGATGGCCGCCTACCTGATCGGGCTGGCGCTGTGGGGGCTGGCGGCCGGGGACTTGGCCGGGGCCCACCGGCCGGACTTCCTGGTCTTCTCGGCGCCGGGCACCAGCCTGGCCCACCTGGCCGTCCACCGGGAGACCGGGGCCGTCTTCCTGGGCGCCGTCAACCGGGTCTACAAACTGTCGGCCAACCTGAGCCAACCCCGGGCCCACGTGACAGGGCCGGTGGAGGACAACGCCCGCTGCTACCCGCCGCCCAGCGTGCGGGCTTGCGCCCAGGGCCTGGCGCCGGCCGCCAACGTCAACAAGCTGCTGCTGATCGACTACGCGGGGCAGCGCCTGGTGGCCTGCGGCAGCGCCTGGCAGGGGGTCTGCCAGCTGCTGAGGCTGGCCGACCTCTTCAAGCTGGGCGAGCCTCAGCACCGCAAGGAGCACTACCTCTCCAGCGTCAACGAGTCGGGGGCCACGGCCGGGGTGGCCGTGCCCAACCCCGGGGCGCCCGGCGAGAGCAGCCTCTTCATCGGCACCTCCATCGCCGGCAAGTCCGAGTACTTCCCCACCCTCTCCAGCCGCAGGCTGACCCCTCAGGCCGAGGACGCCCGCATGTTCGGCCTGGTCTACCAGGACGAGTTCGTCTCCTCGCAGCTGAAGATCCCGTCGGACACCCTCTCCCGCTTCCCGGCCTTCGACATCTACTACGTCTACGCCTTCGCCAGCCAGCCCTTCGTCTACTTCGTCACCCTGCAGCTGGACACCGAGCTGACCTGGCCGGAGGCGGCCGGAGAGGCCTTCTACACCTCCAAGATCGTCCGGCTCTGCGCCGGGGACGCCAAGTTCTACTCCTACGTGGAGTTCCCCATCGGCTGCACCCGGGACGGGGTGGAGTACCGCCTGGTCCAGGCCGCCCACCTGGCCAAGCCCGGCCGCAGCCTGGCGCGCTCCCTGGGCGTCTCCGAGGAGGAGGAGGTCCTCTTCGCCGTCTTCGCCCGGGGCCAGAAGCACCGGGCCGACCCGCCGGGCGAGTCCCTCCTCTGCCTCTTCACCCTGGGCGCCATCAAGGAACGCATCAAGGCCCGGATCCAGTCCTGTTACCGGGGCGACGGCAAGCTCTCGCTGCCCTGGCTCCTCAACAAGGAGCTGGTCTGCATCAACTCGGTGAGTAATGGGGTTCCGGGGGGGGGGGTCGGAGGGGAATGTCGGGGGGTGGGAGGGTTGCCGGGCTACGCTGTTTGGCCACTCATACCGCCACGCACCGTGCTACCCCCAGACCCCCACCACCAAAACCCCGAGGCTCCTCCGCCCGGTTGCTCCACATCTCTACCCCAGCCAGGCTCCACGTCTGTCTGCCCAGCCTACCGTCTCCCATCCACCGCAGCTCCCCGTCTCTGTCACCTCCTCAAGCCCCAAATACCCTCGCTATCTCTCTAACATCCTCGAAGTACCTACAACCCTCCCTATCTCTGTATCCTCCTCCAGACCCTACAACCCTCCCAATCTCTGTCACCTCCTCAACCCCAAATACCCTCCCTATTTCCGTAACCTCCTCCAGCGCCTACAACCCTCCCTATCTCTGTAACCTCCAACAGCCCCTACAACCCTCCTTATATCTGTAACCTCCTCCAGCCCCCTACAACCCTCCCTATCTCTTTAACCACCTCCAGCCCCTACAACCCTCCCTATCTCAGTAACCTCCACCAGCCCCTACAACCCTCCCTATCTCTGTAACCTCCTCCAGTCCCTACAACCCTCCCAATCTCTGTCACTTCCTCAACCCCAACAAACCTCCCTATCTCTCTAACCTCCTCTCACCCCTACAACTCGCCCTATCTCTGTAACCTCCTCCAGCCCCTATATCCCTCCCTATCTCTGTAACCTCCTCCAGCCCCTACAACCCTCCCTATCTCTGTAACCTCCTCCAGCCCCTACAACCCTCCCAAACTCTGTAACCTCCTCCAGCCCCTACAACCCTCCCTATCTCTCTAACCTCCTCCAGCCCCTACAACCCTCCCTATCTCTGTAACCTCCTCCGGCCCCTACAACCCTCCCTATCTCTGTAACCTCCTCCAGCCCCTACAACCCTCCCTATCTCTGTAATCCCCTCCAGCCCCTACAACCCTCCCTATCTCTGTAACCTCCTCCAAGTACCGACAACACTGACTATCTCTGTAACCTCCTCCAGCTGCTACAACCCTCCCTATCTCTGTAACCTCCTCCAGCCCCTACAACCCTCCCTATCTCTGTAACCTCCTCCAGCCCCTACAACCCTCCCAAACTCTGTAACCTCCTCCAGCCCCTACAACCCTCCCTATCTCTGTAACCTCCTCCAGCCACTACAACCCTCCCTATCTCTGTAACCTCCTCCAGCCCCTACAACCCTCCCTATCTCTGTAACCTCCTCCAGCCCCTACACCCCTCCCTATCTCTGTAACCTCCTGCAGCCCCTACAACCCTCCCTATCTCTGTAACCTCCTCCAGCCCCTACAACCCTCCCTATCTCTGTAACCTCCTCCAGCCCCTACACCCCTCCCTATCTCTGTAACCTCCTCCAGCCCCTACAACCCTCCCTATCTCTGTAACCTCCTCCATCCCCTACAACCCTCCCTATCTCTGTAACCTCCTCCAGCCCCTACAACCCTCCCTATCTCTGTAACCTCCTCCAGCCCCTACAGCCCTCCCTATCTCTGTAACCTCCTCCAGCCCCTACAACCCTCCCTATCTCTGTAACCTCCTCCAGCCCCTACAACCCTCCCTATCTCTGTAACCTCCTCCAGCCCCTTAAAGGGGGACGGGTAACTTCCCCGATCAGTCCTGGGGAAACGAGGGATGGGGACTCCAGTTAAGGAGGAGGGATGGGAGGATCCCGGATCGCCCTGCCCGGAGCAGAGGGGGCTCGGCCGAGTTGGGGAGGGTCGGGGGATGGGTAGTCGGGAGTAATGCCATCGAACGAGGGAGCAAGAGGAGGAGGGTGAGACTAAGTGAGAAAGTGGGTATGGGGGCGGGGGTGGGGAGTGACTGGTGGTCGAGTGGTGGCGGGGTTGGTGGGGAAACGGCGCTCAGTAAACGCGGGGGTGGGTAGGGGGAGGCGGGGTAGATAAATAGCTGGGCGGGAATCTCCATTTGCCAGGGTTTTGGGGTTGCGGACGGACGGCATTGGGGGGCGCGAGGAGCGCCTGAAGAGTTTGGGAAGTGGGTCGGAGTCCGACAGAGGCCAAACCTCACAGATCCTGGACTGATGAGCGAGCATTCCCATTCCCCCGAGGAGCTCCTATCTCTGGCTGGGAGCTAGATGTTACTGTTTAAGAGATAACGCTGGTTTATTTGATGGCACTCCAGGGAGACTGCCAGATCTCAGGCCCTGCTGCATTATCTGTGCAGGCACTGGCGCTCTTACATACGTGGGGCTCCTTTGTGCAAAGATTTATCAACAGGCTTACAGGGGTCTCCAGCGCGAGAGACAGCAGCAGCTCCCGACCACCCACCGTCCCCGTCAAATACTCCCAGGTCAGGTACAGCACGGGGTTAGATACAGAGTAAAGCTCCCTCTACACCGTCCCCATCAAACACTCCCAGGACAGGTACAGCACGGGGTTAGATACAGAGTAAAGCTCCCTCTACACCGTCCCCATCAAACACTCCCAGGACAGGTACAGCACGGGGTTAGATACAGAGTAAAGCTCCCTCTACACCGTCCCCATCAAACACTCCCAGGACAGGTACAGCACGGGGTTAGATACAGAGTAAAGCTCCCTCTACACCGTCCCCATCAAACACTCCCAGGACAGGTACAGCACGGGGTTAGATACAGAGTAAAGCTCCCTCTACACCGTCCCCATCAAACACTCCCAGGACAGGTACAGCACGGGGTTAGATACAGAGTAAAGCTCCCTCTACACCGTCCCCATCAAACACTCCCAGGACAGGTACAGCACGGGGTTAGATACAGAGTAAAGCTCCCTCTACACCGTCCCCATCAAACACTCCCAGGACAGGTACAGCACTGGGTTCAATACAGAGTAAAGCTCCCTCTACACCGTCCCCATCAAACACTCCCAGGACAGCTACAGCACGGGGTTAGATACAGAGTAAAGCGCCCTCTACACTCTGGCCCTCCAGCGCTGTCTCACTCCACCCAAATGCCCCCCGAGCTGAGGGGGTTAAACAAGGAGGAGAGGTGGCGCGAGATTTGCCTTCCCTCAAAAATCGACGGCTTGGGGGGTAATTTAATGGTGCTGTTATTCCAGGATTTTCAATGTTGTCGCTAGGTGAGAGGTAGGAGAAATGTTTTCCCGTGGTTGTGGGGAGTCCCGGACTCTGAGGGGGGACATCATCTCCAAATCACAGCCAGTCCATTCAGGGTGGAGGTTAGGAAGCTGATTCACACAACGAGTGCAGTCTCTTTGCTTAAGACGGGATATAAACATGTTAGAAATGGTTCGGAGAAAGTTCACTTGGCCCATGCCTGGGATGCTGGGAACTTGTGGGGTTAACTTGTGAGAGAGGTTTGGGCCAGGTAGGGGGCTGGAGGAGGTTACGGAGATAGGGAGGGTTGTAGGGGCTGGAGGAGGTTACAGAGATAGGGAGGGTTGTAGGGGTCTGGAGGAGGTTACAGAGATAGGGAGGGTTGTAGGGGTCTGGAGGACGTTACAGAGATAGGGAGGGTTGTAGGGGTTAGAAGAGGTTACAGAGATAGGGAGGGTTGTTGGGGCTGGAGGAGGTTACAGAGATAGGGAGGGTTGTAGGGGCTGGAGGAGGTTACAGAGATAGGGAGGGGTTGTAGGGAGTGGACGAAGTTACAGAGATAGGGTGGGGTTGTAGGTGCCAACTCCACCAGTCCCTACAACCCTCCCTCTATTGACAAGCTCCTCCAGCTTATCCTCAGATTGTTGCTCGACTCCTCCACTGCCTCAGCTTTTCGGCTGCTGAAACCCTCGTCCACGCCTTCGTCTCCTCCAGACACGGCTATTCCAACGCTCTCCTGGCTGCCCCCCCACAGTCTACCCTCCGGAAACTTCAGCTCATCCTAAATCCCCGGCTGCTCTCCCCACCCCCACCCTTCGCCACCCCCCTCACCGCCTCCCCCTCCTCCGAGTGCCCTCACTCGCACCGAGTCCCAATCCCCCTCAGGATTACAAGTCACTCATGTTACCACTGTCTCCTCACTTTGGATCAATCGAGCTTTGCTATACAAGGGGACAACCGAGCCAAGTTGGGTCAATGGTAGTGAGATACAGATCAGCCAGGATCCCATGGGAAGATAGGAGAGTCTCGAGGGGCGGAATGGCCTCTTTCCTGTTCCTGTGTTGCTAAGATCACCGGGGGAGTGATGGAGACACCAGGCTCATTAACCAGTTGCTGTGGAGCTGCAGATGCGGCACATTTGGGAGGGTTAGGCTGGAAGCCCCTCGGGGACAGCCAGGTCTCTCCAATAGAGTCCCAGCTGGCATTGTGAACATAGGCACAGAATGGCACCCACAGGAAAATGGGACTATCAATTGCTCAACCCCTGCTTTGTGTGTGAGGGGGATGGTATAACAGACGTGAGGATGGAGGGGTTTTGGGAATGGAGGGATTCTGGATTAAAAGGGTTTACGCCCTCTCCCAGAGCAGGCGGCCTTTTCCTTCACAGTGCAGCCCATGCCAGCCACCAAACTTCCCGGCAACTGCCAAGGGCTCAACTCATCTCTCTCTGCAACCTCGGGGTGGCATTTGACTCCGGGGTGAGCTTCCGGCCTCCTGCCCGCGCCGTCACTAAGATCGGCCGTTCCCACCTCCAGTAACGCCGCCCAGCTCCGCCCCCTGTCGTAGCGCTTCGGCTGCAGAAACCCTCGTCCGCGCCTTCATCCCCCCTCCAGACTCGACTGTTCCAACGCTCTCCTGGCTGCTCCCCCACAGTCTGCCCTCCGTAAACTTCAGCTCGTCCGAAACTCCCCCACCACGTGTCCGAGCTCGCACCGAGTCCTGTTCACCCGTCACCCCCTGTGCCCGCTGACCCACACTGGCTCCCTGTCCGGAAACACCTCCATTTTCAAATTCAAATCCTAGTTTTCAAATCCCTCCATGGCCTCAACCCCTCCCTATCTCTGTAACCTCCTCCAGCCCCTACAACCCCCCCTACCTCTGTAACCTCCTCCAGCCCCTACAACCCTCCCTACCTCTGTAACCTCCTCCAGCCCCTACAACACTCCCTATCTCTGTAACCTCCTCCAGTCCCCTACAACCCTCCCTACCCTGTAACCTCCTCCAGTCCCCTACAACCCTCCCTACCTCTGTAACCTCCTCCAGCCCCTACAACACTCCCTATCTCTGTAACCTCCTCCAGCCCCTACAACACTCCCTATCCCTGTAACCTCCTCCAGCCCCTACAACACTCCCTATCTCTGTAACCTCCTCCAGCCCCTACAACCCTCCCTATCTCTGTAACATCCTCCAGCCCCTACAACCCTCCCAATCTCTGTAACCTCCTCCAGCCCCTACAACCCTCCCTATCTCTGTAACATCCTCCAGCCCCTACAACCCTCCCAATCTCTGTAACCTCCTCCAGCCCCTACAACCCTCCCTATCTCTGTAACCTCCTCCAGCCCCTACAACCCTCCCTATCTCTGTCACCTCCTCCAGCCCCTACAACCCTCCCTATCTCTGTAACCTCCTACAACCCTCCGAGATCTCTGCGCTCCTCCAATTCCGGCCTCTCGAGCATCCCCCAATTCCCATCGCTCCGCCATTGGCGGCCGTGCCTTCAGCTGCCTGGGGGGTGGGCCCTGAGCTCTGGAATTCCCTCCCTCAGCCTCTCCACCTCTCTCTCTCTCCTTCATTTAAGACCCTCTTAGCTTCTTTACCCAGAGAGCAGGGAGAATGTGGAACTCACTCCCACAGTGAGGGGTCGAGGTGAATCGTGTCGATGTGTTAAAGGGTGGGTGGGGGAATCTGGATAAACACAATATAATTTCACCATCTATATACCTGATTTGGATGCAGGGACCAAATGTAATATTTCCAAGGTTGCTGATGATACAAAACTAGGCATGAATGTGTGTTGCGGGGAGGATGCAAGGAGGCTTCAAGGGGATTCGGACAGACTGAGGGAGCGGGCAAGAACATGGGTGGGGGTGGAATATAACGTGAATAAATTGTGAAGTTATCCACTTTGGTAGGAAAAGCAGAAAGACACTCAATGACAGGTGTCAGGTAGAAAATACAATTGAGAACCAAGAGGAATACAGAAGGGTCAGAGGGGAGGTGAAAAAGCAAAGAGGGATTATGAGAAAAGACTGGCAGCCAACATAAAGAGGGATCCCAAAGTCTTCTATAGGCATATAAATATAGTAAAAGGGTGGTAACAGGAGGAGTAGGACCGAATAGGGACCTAAAAGGCAATTTACACATGGACGAGGGGGCTGAGGTATTACATGAATACTTTGCATCCCTCTTTACCAAGGAGGCAGATGCTACCCAGGCCATGGTGACAGACGAGGAAACTCTGTCACTAGAAGGGTTCAAAATTGACAAGGAGGAAGGGTTGAATAGACAGTCGGTACTTAAAGTTGAGAAGGCACCGGGACAGGTTGAGATGCATCCAAGGATATTGAAGAAAGGGAGAGTAGAAATTGCAGGGGCACTGGCCGTAATCTTTCGGTCTTCCCTAGACTCAGGGGAGGTGCCAGAGGACTGGACAATCGCAAACATTACGCCCTTGTTCAAAATAGGTTGTAAGGAGAAGGCTTCAGTGGTGGGCAAGGTTCTAGAAGCAATTATTCGGGATAGAATTAGTGGTCACATGGAAAAAATATGGGTTGATGAGGAAGAGCCAGCATGGATTGCTAAAGGGGGAATCGTGTTTAACTAACTTGCTGGAGCTTTTTGGAGAGGTAACAGAAAAGGTCGATGAGGGTAATGCTGTTGATGTGGTGTATGTGGACTTTCAGAAGACATTTGACACAGTGCCACACGACAGACTTGTGAGAAAAGTTGTTGCTCATGGAATAAAAGGGACAGTAGCAACGTGGACACAGAATTGGCTGAAAAATAGGAAGCAGAGAGTAATGGTCAATGGATGATTTCAGGCTGGAGGAAGGTTTGTAGCGGAGTTCCCCAGGGGTCGGTATTGGGACGAAAATGCTGGAAAAACTCAGCTGGTCTAACAGCATCTGTGGAGAGAAAAACGGAGTTAATGTTTCGAGTCCGCATGACCCTTCTACAGAGCGACGGTATCGGGACCCTTACCGTCCCTAATATATATTAATGATCTAGATCTCGGTGTGCAGGGGACTGTTTCAAAGTTTGCAGATGATATGAAGCTTGGGAGTGTTGTGAACTGCGAGGAGGGCGGTGTGGAACTTCAAGAGGACATAGACAAGTTGGCGGAGTGGGCAGAGAGGTGGCAGATGAAGTTCAATGCGGAGAAGTGTGAGGTGATGCATTTTGGTCGGAAGAACATGGAGAGATAATATAAAATAAGGGGTGAAATTTTGAAGGGGGGGGGTGCAGGAGCAGAGGGACCTCTGGGTGTATATGTGGTTAGATCATTGAAGGTGACAGGACAGGTGGAGAGAGCGGTTAATAAAGCAGATAGTATCCTGGGCTTTATTAATAGGGGCATAGAGTACAAGAGCAGAGAGGTTATGCTGAATTTATATAAGACACTAGTTAGACTTCAGCTGGAGTATTGTGTACAGTTCTGGGCGCCACACTTTAGGAAGGATGTGAACACATTGGAGAGAGTGCAGACGAGGTTTACAAGAATGGTTCCAGGGATGAGAAACTTCAGTTACGAGGATAGATCGGAGAGGTTGGGACTGTTCTCCTTGGAGAGGAGAAGGGCTAAGAGGAGATTTGATGGAGATGTTCAAAACCATGAGGGGGCCTGGACAGAGTAGACAGGGAGAAACTTCCCGCTCGTATAGGGATCGAGAACGAGAGGGCACGGGTTTAAAGCGATTTGTAATTGTGACGCGAGAGAGAAAACCTTTTCACATAAAGATCGTGTTCGAGTCTGGAATTCACTGCCTGGGAGTGCGGGGAAGGCAGGGTCAATCGAGGCGTTCGAGAGGGCATTGGAGGATTATTTGAATAGACACAATGTGCAGGGGGTACGGGGAAAAGGCAGGGCAATGGCACTCGGTCACAATGCTCATTGGGAGAGACGGTGCAGATACGATGGGCCGAATGGCATCCTCCTGTGCTGTTAAAATTTCTTCAACAGGGGAGAGGTCGGGTGGTGTCGATGTCCGAAGGGGAGGGGGTGGGGGGTGTCCTGGTTGTCCTTGTCCGCGAGTCACGGAAAGCTAACATACAGGGTGCAGCGAGAGCAGTCAGGGAGGTCAATGGTGTGTTGGCCATCATGGCGAGGGGATTTGAGTTACAGGAGTGAAGGGGCCTTGCTGCAGTTGTATAGAGTGTGGGTGAGTCCGCACCCTGGGGTATTGTGGACAGTGTTGGTCTCCTTACCTGAGGGAGGGTATACTTGCCATAGAGGGAGTGCGGCAGAGGGTCACCAGACCAATCCCTGGGATGGCGGGATCGCCATACGAGGAGGGATTGAGGAGACCGGGCATGTGTTCCCTGGAGTTTCGAAGAATGAGAGATGATCTCGTTGAAGGGTGCAGAATTCTTACAGGGCGTGACAGGGTAGATTCAGGAAGGATGGCTCCCCTGGCTTGGGGTTGGGGGGTGGAGGGTGGGGGGTGGTCTAGAACCAGGGGGCACAGTCTCAGAACCAGGGGCCCATTTAGGACTGAGTTGAGGAGGGATTTCCCTCACTCGGAGGGTGGTGAATCTTTGGAATTCTCTACCCCGGGGTGGGGGGCTGTGGAGACTCAGGCACTGAGTATGTTCGAGGCAGAGACCGGTGGGTGTCTGGACACCAAGGCTTCGAGGGACATAGGGATAGTGGGGGAAAATTGGAGAGGAGCTGGAGGATGAGCCACGACCTGTTGGAATGTTGGAGCATGCTCTCGATGGGCCGAATGGCCTACTCCTGACCCTCTTTCCTAGGTTCCTATGTGGGGTGTTCCGATATGGGGATAGGGGGAGATGAAGGAGGAGGTGGGAGGAGGCTGGTGGGGAGAGGGGGTGGGGGTGTGGTGTGTGGGGTGTTGGGGTGTGGGGGGTGATAGGCTGGCAGGGAGCAGAGGGGCCGAATGGCCTGTTACTGGGGTTGCGAAATGTGACAGAGCCGCACCTATTTCTGAAAAGCTAAATCAGGATTTTTCCAAAGAAGCATCTCTCTCTCTCTCCCTCTCTTTCTCCCTCCCTCTCTCTCTCTCTCCTCCCTCTCTCTCTCTCTCTCCCTCCCTCCCTCTCTCTCTCTCCCTCCCCCCTCCCTCTCTCTCCCCTCTCCCTCCCTCTCTCTCCCTCCCTCTCCCTCCCTCTCTCCCTCCCTCCCTCTCTCTCTTCTCCCTCCCTCTCTCTCTCTCCCTCCCTCTCTCTCCCTCCCTCCTCCCTCTCCCTCTCTCCTCCCTCTCTCTCTCTCTCTCTCTCCCTCCCTCTCTCTCTCTCTCCCTCCCTCCCTCTCTCTCTCTCTCTCTCCCTCCCTCCCTCCCTCTCCCTCTCTTTCTCCCTCCCTCTCTCTCTCTCTCCCTCCCTCTCTCTCCCTCCCTCCCTCCCTCCCTCTCCCTCTCCCTCTCCCTCTCTCTCTCTCTCCCTCCCTCCCTCCCTCTCTCTCCCCCTCTCCCTCTCTCTCCCTCCCTCCCTCCCTCTCCCTCTCTTTCTCCCTCCCTCTCTCTCTCTCTCCCTCCCTCTCTCTCTCTCTCTCCCTCCCTCTCTCTCTCTCCCTCCCTCCCTCCCTCTCTCTCCCCCTCTCCCTCTCTCTCCCTCCCTGTCCCTCTCTTTCTCCCTCCCTCTCTCTCTCCCTCCCTCTCTCTCTCTCTCTCTCCCTCTCTCTCTCTCTCTCTCCCTCCCTCCCTCTCTCTCTCTCTCCCTCCCCCACTCTCTCTCTCTCTCTCTCCCTCCCCCCCTCTCTCTCTCTCTCTCTCTCGCTCCCCATGGATCGCGCAGTATTCCAAGGAGATTCCTCGGAGCTTGTTTACAGTGACATTGAGCGTGAAGCTGGGCCATGGAGAGACATCAGGTGCCAGACTGACTCTGTCACACGTCAAGATGACAAGGCAGGGCTCTGCTTCCAGGGTGAAATTATATTGTGTTTATCCAGCTTCCCCCCCACCCACCCTTAAACACATCGACACTATTCACCTCGACCCCTCACTGTGGGAGTGAGTCCCACACTCTCCCCGCTCTCTGGGTAAAGAAGCTACGAGGGTCTTAAGTGATAGGGAGGGTTGTAGGGGCTGGAGGAGTTTACAGAGGTAGGGAGGGTTGTAGGGGGCTGGAGGAGGATTACAGAGATAGGGAGGGGTGTAGGGGCTGGAGGAGGTTACAGAGATAGGGAGGGGTGTAGGGGCTGGAGGAGGTTACAGAGATAGGGAGGGGTGTAGGGGCTGGAGGAGGTTACAGAGATAGGGAGGGTTGTAGGGGCTGGAGGATGTTACAGAGATAGGGAGGGTTGGATGGGCTGGAGGAGGTTACAGAGATAGGGAGGGTTGTAGGGGCTGGAGGAGGTTACAGAGATAGGGAGGGTTGGATGGGCTGGAGGAGGTTACAGAGATAGGGAGGGTTGTAGGGGCTGGAGGAGGTTACAGAGATAGGGAGGGGTGTAGGGGCTGGAGGAGGTTACAGAGATAGGGAGGGGTGTAGGGGCTGGAGGAGGTTACAGAGATAGGGAGGGGTGTAGGGGCTGGAGACGGTTACAGAGATAGGGAGGGGTGTAGGGGCTGGAGGAGGTTACAGAGATAGGGAGGGTTGTAGGGGCTGGAGGAGGTTACAGAGATAGGGAGGGTTGGATGGGCTGGAGGAGGTTACAGAGATAGGGAGGGTTGTAGGGGCTGGAGGAGGTTACAGAGATAGGGAGGGGTGTAGGGGCTGGAGGAGGTTACAGAGATAGGGAGGGGTGTAGGGGCTGGAGGAGGTTACAGAGATAGGGAGGGGTGTCGGGGCTGGAGGAGGTTACAGAGATAGGGAGGGGTGTAGGGGCTGGAGGAGGTTACAGAGATAGGGAGGGGTGTAGGGGCTGGAGGAGGTTACAGAGATAGGGAGGGGTGTAGGGGGTTGGAGGAGGTTACAGAGATAGGGAGGGTTGGAGGGGCTGGAGGAGGTTACAGAGATGGGGAGGGTTGTAGGGGCTGGAGGAGGTTACAGAGATAGGGAGGGTTGTAGGGGCTGGAGGAGGTTACAGAGATAGGGAGGGGTGTAGGGGGTTGGAGGAGGTTACAGAGATAGGGAGGGTTGGAGGGGCTGGAGGAGGTTACAGAGATGGGGAGGGTTGTAGGGTCTGGAGGAGGTTACAGAGATAGGGAGGGTTGTAGGGGCTGGAGGAGGTTACAGAGATAGGGAAGGTTGTAGGGGCTGGAGGAGGTTACAGAGATAAGGAGGGTTGTAGAGGCTGGAGGAGGTTACAGAGATAGGGAGGGATTTGAAGACAGGGCTGGTGAATTTTGCAATGGAGGTGTTCCCTGACCAGGGGCCAGTGTGGTTCAGCAACCACAGCGGGCGATGGGGTCTTGGTGTGGGTTTGGGACACGGGGTGGGGGCTGCAGAGTGGGATGGGCGGAAGTTCCCAGAAACTGGGAGATGGGAGTCCCAGAGAGTATTGGAACACTGGAGTCCGGCTGGTGCTCAAACTGTAAAAGCACCGACCTGTCCACCGGTGGGTACTGTCGACCTCTTAACCCCGCGACCCTTCTCAGCTTCCTCCGCCTCTCTCAGATGTCATCATCAAGGGAACTTTGTGCCTATGCGACTTCCCACAGCCTGCAGGATGCACATTCCACATGACCAAGCTGCACTGACTTACCTTAAACTTTAGATAAAACGTTTGCTCACCAATTATCTCCCCCTCTCCCTCTCGCGTCCCTTCCACTCTCTCTGTCGGACCCAAGTCCCCATATTCCTGAACATCCCAGACCTTTTGAATTTCCCGAAAATTCCAGGGACCTCCCGGTTACCACGGCACAAGGCAGGGCTTGCAATCTCTGGGGTGGGGGAGCACAGTAGGAATCAGCCCCCCTCCACCCCCCCGCTTCACTGGCATTTGGTGACCACCCACCACTAACCATTCACCCACGCCGCCTAGGGCTGCATAGGTGCAGCTGGGCTGGTCCTGTGACGCCCCCTGTGGTCGAATGACCGCGCTGGCAGTCGCCGCCCGGAGTGAGGGATAGGGGCTGTGGAATGTAAACTCCCACCCGTCGCCCCCCCCCCCCCCACTCAACCTCACGCAAGGAGCGGGCGAGTTGAAAGCCGGGGGGGGGGGGGGGGGTGGGGGGGGGGGGGGGGGGTGGGGGGGGGGGGGGGGGGGGGGGGGGGGGGGGGGGGGGGGGGGGGGG
>NW_027598042.1:0-25000 GCF_964194155.1 Cetorhinus maximus
CCTATTCAGCAAGACGCAAGCGCCTCACTGTCCACGTCTCAAGACGACTCTGATCCGAAGAAACGCTGGCTTTTAACCCCATCGGGACACACCCACAGACTAAACATCTATTTTTGAAAATTCCAGTCATGTCTTGTGCATTCGTAGCTTCATGACAGTAGATCGGGTCGTTGAGGCGTCGACACAGAACCTCGCGGGATGCTCACATCCTGCCAGTGGAGGGGTGGGGAGGGGGGCACCTGTCCATTGTCCGCACGCTCTGCTTCTCGTCCAGTCAGCTCAGCCAGTTTGCGATCCAGGTCAAAAAATGGCGTCTTCGGACCCCCTGAGCTTCGGAACCGGAGGCCGGGATTTTGCGGCCTCCGTCGTGGGGCCAGGCCACATGCCCCACAACCCCCTCCCCCCCCCACCCCCACCCAGAAGTCCATTGGGGGTGGGGGGAGGGGGTGGGTGTGGAAAGTCCCGCCCTGAGCAAGTCTGCAGCCCAGAAAGAGGCCACTCGGCCCCTTCGCGCCTGTGCCGGCCGAGAACCGAGGAGCCGCCCCCACCGGCCTAGCCTGACCCGCTGTCCAGCTCTCGGTCCTTGGCCCTGCGGGTTTCCCACCCTCGAGGTGCCCTACCCGGGCGTCTTTTTAAATGAGTTGAGGGTTCCTGCCTCTACTGCCTTTTCAGGCAGTGAGTTCCACACACCCCCCACCGCCTCCCCCGCCCCCTGGGTGAAAATATCTTTCCTCACCTCCCCTCGAATCTTTCTACCAATCACTTTAAACCCAGGCCTCCCCCCACCAACCCAGTCACTGACCTCTCTGCTGAAGTGACTCGGTCGTTCCCACCCGCTCTCCTCCAGGCCCCTCACAATTTTGTACACCTCCAATCAAACCTCCCCTCTGTCCCAAGGAGACCGACCCCGTCCTGTCTGACCACCCACCCTCCCCGCCTCGCAGCTTTGGTTTTCCAGCCCTAGGTGGCAACATCCTTGTAAATCTCCTCTTGTGCCCTCTCTAATGCACTGACCGTAACGAGGTGGCCAGAACTGCACACAGCCCTCAAGTTGTGGCCGAACTAATGTTTTGTATAGTTCCGGCAGAACCCCCCTGCTCTTATCACGGAGTCACAGGATCTTAGTGGCACAGGAGGAGTCCATTCGGCCCATCGTGTCTGCGCCGGCTCTGCGAATGAGCATGGTGACCTAGTGCCATTGCCCTGCCTTTTCCCCCTTTCCATTGGACTTTGTTTCCATTCAAGTAATCATCCAACGCCCTCTCGAACGCCTCGATCGAACCTGCCTCCACCACACCTCCCAGGCCTCGCCTTCCCAGACCCGGACCACTCGCTGTGTGGAGAGAGTCCTTTCCCACCTCACGTTCTCTCCTTTTTTCAAATCGCTTCAAACCCCGGTGCCCTCTCCTTCTCGATCCTTTGACCGGGGGTGGGGGGCGGTGAGCAGTGTCTCCCCTCTGTCCACTCTGTCCTGCCCCCTCGCGCTTGCTTTTAGAACACCTCCCTCAAACCTCCTCTCGGCCTCCTCCTCCTCCTCCTCTCCGAGGAGAACAGGCCCCCGACCTCTCCCATCTCCCTGACGGCCTGGGGACCCTTGTGCCGTCTTCACCGCCTTGTCAACCCCACCCCGGGGGATCGCTGGACATTCACTCCGAGGCCTGTCACCCGCCTCGACACCTCTCAGTACCCTCCCGTTTCACGGCGTAACCCCTTTGCCTCGGTCGACCTCTCCCCACCCTCACCCCCCTTGCCGAATGCATCGCCTCACGCTCCTCTGGGTCCAATTCCGTCGGCCGCCCGTCCGGCCTAGGCCGGTTTTAGCCAGTTGTACCCCACCCGCCCCTCCCCCGAGGGCGGAGTGTGACAGAAGAGAGGCCTGTTGCAACTGAGCGTCTCAACCCTGAACGTGGACTGGCCGGCAGAAAGAGCGTGGCGACATGGCGAGGGTCGCGTTGGGGCAAGGGCCACGCTTGGGTGCCCGCCCCTAATTGCCCCCCTCCGGCCCCCTTTCGGAGGGTGTGGGGCGCAGTTAAGAATCGACCAGGTGGCTGCGAGGCCTAGAGTCCCGTGTAGGCCCAGACCAGGCAAGGAGGGCCGATTTCTCCTCCCCGAAAGTGAACCAGATGGGGGTTTTTTTTTTTTGTTAAACCACGGCCTAGCGGGAGGTTGGCGGTCACCATCGCCGAGACGTAGATTCCGGGACCAGGTTCCGTTCGTCGGGCCAAATTCCGTGGGCGGGCGCGGCGGGATTCGGACCCGGACCTGGGCCTCTGGATTAGCCCGTCCGGGGACAATAGCGCTGCGTCCTGGGCTCAAAACTGGGAGGGGGTGGGGTTGGGGGTGGGTTAGGCCGAGGGAAGAGTTACAACCGGGGAGGGCGCGCCAATTGATGTCTTATTTCTTTTTTTTGGGAAAGTCAGGCCTGCTCGAGGGTGGGGATGGCCGCGGGATCCTCCTGTGCAGCGTTTCTTTGGACGGGGATCGTTTCGGGACCTCCCCCCACCCCACCACCCCCCCCCGGGGTGAGAGGGGACGCGCTATAGGAACAGTAGGCCCGGTTTTTTAATTTTTCTCTGTTGAATCTAGACGTTAATGTATAGATGTCGGGTTTTTCTTTTTGTCTTTCAGTGAGGGGGACGTGCGCCGTCGCTGGGATCCTGCTGTACGAGGGGGCGCTCTGGTCCCCTCGGCCCTGTACCCTCTGTGCCTGCGAGGAGGGCCGGGCGGTGTGCGAGGACATCGAGTGCCCCCCGACTCCGTGCCGGAGGACCCACAGGCCTCAGGGCCGCTGCTGCCCGGTGTGTCTGCCGGACGCCGCTCGGGGTAATTGCAGACCTCGCCCTCCACCCACAGGGCGAGAACCCACCCCCACCGCCCGCCTCTCCCCTCCCCGAACGCCCTCTGCCACCCGGTCCTCTGCAGGCCGGGTTTCCCTCTGCCAACCTCGCAGCCCCTTCCTCCTTCCCCACCCGCCAACCATTTCAACATACCCATCCCTTCAAATACTGCCCTCACCTGCTCCCCTCCCTATCTCTGTAACCTCCTCCAGCCCCCTACAACCCTCCCTATCTCTGTAACCTCCTCCAGCCCCTACAACCCTCCCTATCTCTGTAACCTCCTCCAGTCCCCTACAACCCTCCCTATCTCTGTAACCTCCTCCAGCCCCTACACCCCTCCCTATCTCTGTAACCTCCTCCAGCCCCTACAGCCCTCCTATCTCTGTAACCTCCTCCAGCCCCTACAACCCTCCCTATCTCTATAACCTCCTCCAGGCCCTGCAACCCTCCCTATCTCTGTAACCTCCTCCAGCCCCCTACAACCCTCCCTATCTCTGTAACCTCCTACAACCCTCCCTATCTCTGTCACCTCCTACAACCCTCCGAGATCTCTGCGCTCCTCCAATTCCGGCCTCTCGGGCATCCCCCGATTCCCATCGCTCCGCCGTTGGCGGCCGTGCCTTCAGCTGCCTGGGGGGCCCTGAGCTCTGGAATTCCCTCCCTAAACCTCTCCACCTCCCTCTCTCTCTCTCTCTCTGCTCCTTTAAGTTAACACTTCACAATCGACACCTCCGACCAAGCTTGAGGCCACCTATCCTTCCGCGGCTCGGGTTCAGGGTTTCGTGGACTTACACCCCTGTGAAGCGCGTTTGGGGACGTGTTTTACGTTTTGTTAAAGGTGACCTGTCAACCGCGGGAGCAGATTTGGACTGATGCTTTTGTGTGTTAACTCCCCTCTGATTCAGGTGGCAGCAACGGTCAAGGTGTAGAGGTCGCACCGACTGGAAGTCCCGAGCGCGCCCAAGCCAACAACAAGGAGGGCAAGAGAGAGCCAAAGGGCCAGAGGTCCAGCAGGCATGGAAAGGCAACGGGATCTGCCCGTGCGAGCGACAAACGGCAAACGCCCCCCGGGTGGGCCCGAGGGAGGAAACCGGAGAAAAACACCAAGAAACGGGCGCTTGGCGTTGAGAAGCAAGCCTCGCCGAAGAGACCACGGCCGGACCGCCCGCAGCCGGGAGCGGCCGTCAGGCCTCGGGGGCTGCTCCCGAAGACACGGGAGGCCGGCCCCGCGAAACCGGCAGCGGGCCTCGCGAAACCCCAACCGGGCCTCGCCGAGCCAAAGCCCGGGTCCCGGAAGCAGGAAGCCGGCCTGAAGTTGCTGGAAGCCGGCCTCAAGACAGCAGAAGCCGGCCTTAAGAAGCTGGAAAAAGGCCTGGGTAAGCCACAGTTAGGCCTTAAGCTGGAAACAGGCCTCAAGAAACTGGAAGTGGGCCTTAAGAATCAGGAAAAAGGCCTCAATAAGCCTGAAGTAGGCCTTAAGCAGGAAACAGGCCTCAAGAAACCAGAAGTAGGCCTTAAGCGGGAAACAGGCCTCAAGAAGCCAGAAGTAGGCCTTAAGCAGGAAACAGGCCTCAAGAAGCCAGAAGTAGGCCTTAAGCAGGAAACAGGCCTCAAGAAACCAGAAGTAGGCCTTAAGCGGGAAACAGGCCTCAAGAAACCAGAAGTAGGCCTTAAGTGGGAAAAAGGCCTCAATAAGCCAGAAGTAGTCCTTAAGCAGGAAACAGGCCTCATTAAACCAGAAGTAGGCCTTAAGCAGGAAATAGGCCCCAAGAAAGCAGAAGTAGGCCTCAAGAAACAGGAAATAGGCCTCAAGGAATCAGAGGTTGGCTTTAAGAAACCAAAAGTGGGCCTCAAGACGCCAGGAGTGGTCACCGAAGTAGGCCTCAAGAACCAGGAAATAGGCCTCAAGAAATCAGAGGTTGGCCTTAAGAAACCAAAAGTGGGCCTCAAGACGCCAGGAGTGGTCATCGAAGTAGGCCTCAAGAAACAGGAAATAGGCCTCAAGAAATCAGAGGTTGGCCTTAAGAAACCAAAAGTGGGCCTCAAGACGCCAGGAGTGGTCACCGAAGTAGGCCTCAAGAAAGCAGAAGTAGGCCTCAAGAAACAGGAAATAGGCCTCAAGAAATCAGAGGTTGGCCTTAAGAAACCAAAAGTGGGCCTCAAGACACCAGGAGTGGTCACCGAAGTAGGCCTCGAGAAACAGGAAACAGGCCTCAAGAAATCAGAGGTTGGCCTTAAGGAACCAAAAGTGGGCCTCAAGACGCCAGGAGTGGTCACCGAAGTAGGCCTCAAGAAACAGGAAATAGGCCTCAAGAAAGCGGAAGTAGGCCTCAAGAAACTGGAAGTTAACCACCAGACATCGGGAGCGGTTGCCGACGCAGGCCCAACGAAACAGGGAGCAGCTCGCAAAGTGGGCAAGGAGGCCACTTCGAAGAAACAAGGCGGGGGTGAGGCGGTGCCGGCGGCAGCTGGGAAGCCGCCGCGGGAACCCCCAGGCGCCGGGAAGAGCGCCAGGGGGCCTCCGGCGGCGACCGAAGCGGTAACGGCCGCCGCCCCCTCCACCCCCTTCCCCCAGGAGCTCCTACCCCCGCCGGAGAGCCAGTTCAACATGCCCTCCCTCCCCATGGGCTGCATACTGGCGGAGAGCGCCATCGCTTGCCCGCTTGCCAAACTGATCGAGATCCCGCGGCTGGCGGACCCTGGCTTGCTCACCCTCTACCTGGCAGGTAAATGGAGAGGCGTACGGGGACAGGAGGAGGCCATTGGGCCCATCGCGCCAGGGCTGGGGGCGTTGAAAGGGATATCCGATTGGTCCAACACTCTCTTCCATCTCCCTGCTCTTTCCCTCACCCCCCAACACCAGCTCACCCTGCACATTTTCTCCCCCTTCCAGTATTTATCCCCCCACCTCCCTTTTCGAGGGTGAATCTGCTTCTCCCGCCCTTTCGGGCAGCGCCTTTCAGATCACAACAACTCGCCACGTCCAAAATAAATACAATTCCCCTCATCTCCCCCCAAGCTCCGCCGATTCTCTTCAATCTGTCTCCCCACCTCCTCCTCTCTGGTTACCGACCCTCCCGCCACTGGGAACAGTTTCTCCTCATTTTCACTCGATCGAGACCCCCTCCCCCTCGTGATTTTGAACCTCCCCCTCGATTCAATCCCACCCCCCTCCCCCCCTTCACCTTCTCCGCTCCGAGGATAACAATCCCGGCTCCTCCGGTCTCTGCATGTTTAATTTTTAATTCTTTCATTGGGTGTGGGCCAGAGTTTGTTGCCCGCCCCTAATTGCCCCCTTGAGAAGGTGGTGGGTGAGCCGCCTTCTTGAACCGCTGCAGTCCCCGTGTTGGTGTAGGTACACCCACCGCGCTGTTAGGGAGGGAGTTCCAGGATTTTGTCCTGTGTGGTGTAGGTACACCCACCGCACTGTTAGGGAGGGAGTTCCAGGATTTTGACCCAGCGACAGTGAAGGAACGGCCGATATATTTCCAAGTCGGGATGGTGAGGGGCTCGGAGGGGAACTTGCAGGTGGTGGTGTTCCCCATGTGTCTGCTGCCCTTGTCCTTCTAGGTGGTAGAGGTGGTGGGTTTGGGCGGCGCTGTCGAAGGAGCCTTGGCGAGTTGCTGCAGTGCATCTTGTAGATGGTACACACACACTGCTGCCCCTGTGCGTCGGTGGTGGAGGGAGTGAATGTTTGTGGATGGGGTGCCGATCGAGTCGGGGCTGCTTTGCCCTGGATGGTGTCGAGCTTCTTGAGTGTTGTGGGAGCTATTGACTGCATTTGTAGTCATCTCTGGCGAGGACTTAATGGAAGTCATGACTCCATTCCCAATAAAAGCACAAGGTATGGCGTTAGATAGAGAGTAAAGCTCCCTCTACACCGTCCCCATCAAACACTCCCAGGACAGGTAGAGCACGGGGTTAGATACAGAGTAAAGCTCCCTCTACACCGTCCCCATCAAAAACTCCCAGGACAGGTACAGCACGGGGTTAGATACAGAGTTAATCTCCCTCTACACCGTCCCCATCAAACACTCCCAGGACAGGTACAGCACGGGGTTAGATACAGAGTAAAGCTACCCCTACACCATCCCCATCAAACACTCCCAGGACAGGTACAGCACGGGGTTAGATACAGAGTTAATCTCCCTCCACACCGTCCCCATCAAACACTCCCAGGACAGGTACAGCACGGGGTTAGATACAGAGTAAAGCTCCCTCTACACTGTCCCCATCAAACACTCCCAGGACAGGTACAGCACGGGGTTAGATACAGAGTAAAGCTCCCTCTACACCGTCCCCATCAAACACTCCCAGGACAGGTACAGCACGGGGTTAGATACAGAGTAAAGCTCCCTCTACACCGTCCCCATCAAACACTCCCAGGACAGGTACAGCACGGGGTTAGATACAGAGTAAAGCTCCCTCTACACCGTCCCCATCAGATACTCCCTGAGTTCTGGAATTCCCTCCCAAAACCACTCCACCTCCCTCTCTCTCTCTCTCCTTCCTTTAAGACGCTCCTTAAAAACCGACCTCTCTGACCGAGCTTTTGGTCAGCTCTCCCTGATATCTCCGCGTGGGGCTCGGGGTCAGGTTCTGCCCGGTTTACCCTCCCCGTGGAGCGAATGCGGAGGGTTGACCACATTTAAGGAGCTAGAGGAATTGCGTGTTGCTGTTAGCTGACAGTGGGGGCTTGTTGGGGGGTGGGTTCCATATCCCATCAGGATCCTGCGGGCGTTCGGAGTGTTGGGTCATGGTGGACATGTCGGTTCGTCTGCGTATTTGGCCTTTGACCATTGCGTTCTGCGTTCCCGGCAGATAATGGCATCACCAGAGTGTCGGCCTCTCACTTCACCGGGCTACCCAACCTCCAATGGCTGGACCTCAGCAGGAACAAGATCTCAGACGGAGGCCTGGACCGAGATGCGTTCCAAGTGAGTGCCGCCCTACCTCTCGGGCAACCTTTGCCCCCCACCCCCTCCGACCCTTGAACCCTCCTTTCCTGCCCGGACTCCGTGAAAATGGCCGCCCCCTCCCCACCGTGCCACGGCCTCGGCTTCTACCCCACCTCGGCCCACCCTCTGCTCCCGCTGGGAGCTACATCCCACCCTCCTACCCCTTCCCGGTCCGACCATCCCAGCCTTTTCCAAACTGTGTTCGGCCGTTTCCTTCATCCCCGAGCATCAGCGACATTAGAACATCAGGAATAGGAACAGGAGGAGGCCATTCGGCCCCTCAAGCCTGCTCCACTCAGTAAGGTCATGGCCCATCTTCTTGCGTTTCGAGTTCCACACTCCCGTCGAACCCCGATAATCGATTCCCTTGCCTAACAAGAACCCATCTACCTCCGCCTTAAAAATATTCGATGACCCCCCCATCTCCACCCACCGCTGCCCCACTTCCGAATTCGCTCCAAGTTCCGTTCAACTGTTGTCCAAGAGCCTGACTGACCGACCTTGGCTCTCAATGCTCGAATGCCGCCATTTTGACATTCCTCCAGCCCTCCCTATCTCTATAACCTCCTCCAGCCCCTACAACCCTCTCACTGGCTGTCAGGGTTGTAGGGGCTGGAGGAGGTTACAGAGATAGGGAGGGTTGTCGGGGTTTGGAGGAGGTTACAGAGATAGGGAGGGTTGTAGGGGCTGGAGGAGGTTACAGAGATAGGGAGGGTTGTAGGGGCTGGAGGAGGTTACAGAGTTAGGGAGGGTTGTAGGGGGCTGGAGGAGGTTACAGAGATAGGGAGGGTTGTAGGGGCTGGAGGAGGTTACAGAGATAGGGAGGGTTGTAGGGGGCTGGAGGAGGTTACAGAGATAGGGAGGGGTGTAGGGGCTGGAGGAGGTTACAGAGATAGGGAGGGTTGTAGGGGGCTGGAGGAGGTTACAGAGATAGGGAGGGTTGTAGGGGCTGGAGGAGGTTACAGAGATAGGGAGGGGTGTAGGGGGCTGGAGGAGGTTACAGAGATAGGGAGGGTTGTAGGGGCTGGAGGAGGTTACAGAGATAGGGAGGGTTGTAGGGGCTGGAGGAGGTTACAGAGATAGGGAGGGTTGTAGGGGCTGGAGGAGGTTACAGAGATAGGGAGGGTTGTAGGGGCTGGAGGAAGTTACAGAGATAGGGAGGGTTCATCAAATCTTCCGTCCCTTTCTGCTCTGGTCACGTCTGGAGTTACAGGGTGGAGCCTGTGCCCTCGATCGGACTCAGCGAGTGAGGGACGGTCGGTGGGGGTGTGGAGGGGTGGGGGGGTGGGGGTAGGAGAGAAAGATGGAGGGAGGGAGGCAGGGTGAATACAGAACTCGAGCTGCTAACTCCTTGAAGCGGAATATTAACTAGCTGGCAACCCCTGGGCCTTTTGTTGTCCATGTGAGAGCACTCGCAAGGATCGGGCTGTGCTAATAGCGCCATTATTCAGCTATTTCCTGTCAGGATTCCGGTCCGAATTGACTTGGAGGGACCTTAACCTCAGCACCTGGAGCCAATTGGTTAGGGACTCTCCCAACTGTGTTCAGCAGCTGGGCCAGGCCAGCTCAGTTCAAGCACAGCGCGCAGACTGTGGCATGTTTAACATTCTTAACTCGAACCAGAGCCCTGAAAGCAGCCTGCAGGATCGGGAGTAACCCTTTCCCGGCCGTCTACCACACTGCAAGTCTAAATCGAGACCTCGGGTTGCTGGATACAGAGCAAAGCTCCCTCTACACCATCCCCCATCAAACACTCCCAGGACAGTTACAGCACGGGGTTAGATACAGAGTAAAGCTCCCTCTACACCGTCCCCAACAAACACTCCCAGGACAGGTACAGCACGGGGTTAGATACAGAGTAAAGCTCCCTCTACACTGTCACCATCAAACACTCCCAGGGCAGGTACAGCACGGGGTTAGATACAGAGTAAAGCTCCCTCTACACCGTCCCCATCAAACACTCCCAGGACAGGTACAGCACGGGGTTAGATACAGAGTAAAGCTCCCTCTACACTGTCCCCATCAAACACTCCCAGGACAGGTACAGCACGGGGTTAGATACAGAGTAAAGCTCCCTCTACACTGTCCCCATCAAACACTCCCAGGACAGGTACAGCACGGGGTTAGGTACAGAGTAAAGCTCCCCCTACACTGTCCACATCAAACACTCCCAGGAGAGGTACAGTGATAGGGAGGGGTGTAGGGTCTGGAGGAGGTTACAGAGATAGGGAGGGTTTTAGGGGCTGGAGGAGGTTACAGAGATAGGGAGGGGTGTAGGGGGCCGCGGGTGGTTACAGAGATAGGGATGGTTGTAGGGGCTGGAGGGGGTTACAGAGATAGGGAGGGTTGTGGGGCTGGAGGAGGGTACAGAGATAGGGAGGGTTGTAGGGGCTGGAGGTGGTTACAGAGATAGGGAGGGGTGGAGGGGGCTGGGGGTGGTTACAGAGATAGGGGGGGTTGTAGGGGCTGGAGGAGGTTACAGAGATAGGGAGGGAGAAGGCCTTGGAGGGAGTTGAACAGAATGATCAGATTTTATAAAATGGAGGTGTTGCCGGACCAGGAGCGGGTGTGGGTCAGCGAGCCCAGGGGGTGATGTGTGAACTGGCCTCGGTATGAATTGGATTGCAGGAGAGCAGGGTTAATGTTGGGGGGCATCACCCACAGAGGGCCACGTGGACGATTGAGGTCAAGGTGACCTCGAGGCTGGACAAGGTGCCAAGATTTTAACTGGAGGAGGGAAGGGAAACATTTTTTACTTTTAATATCCTTTCAACCCTCGAACCAATTCAGCATTCATTCCACAACCTTAACCAGCCGTGTAAATACTGCAGCTACAAGAGCAGGTCAGAGGCTGGGAATCCTGCGGAGAGTCACTCACCTCCTGACTCCCCCCAAAGCCTGCCCACCATCTACAAGGCACAAGTCAGGAGTGTGATGGGATACTCCCCACTTGCCTGGATGAGTGCGGCTCCCACAACACTCGAGAAGCTCGACCCCATCCAGGACAAAGCAGCCCCCGCTTGATCGGCACCCCATCCACAAACATTCACTCCCTCCACCCACCGACGCACAGGGGCAGCAGTGTGTGTGTACCATCTACAAGATGCACTGCAGCAACTCGCCAAGGCTCCTTCGACAGCGCCGCCCACGCCCACCACCTCTACCACCTAGAAGGACAAGGGCAGCAGACACACGGGGAACACCCACCACCTGCAAGTTCCCCCTCCGAGCCCCACACACCATCCCGACTTGGAAATATATCGGCCGTTCCTTCACTGTCGCTGGGTCAAAATCCTGGGAACTCCCTCCCTAACAGCGCCGTGGGTGTACCTACACCACACGGGGACTGCAGCGGCTCAAGAAGGCGGCTCACCCCCCACCTTCTCAAGGGGGCAATTAGGGATGGGCAATAAATGCTGGGCCCGGCCAGTGACCCCCACATCCCGTGAAAAAAACCCTGTCGCTGCTTTTCACACCCCAAGAAGTGACCAAAAGATGAGAGGTATGTTCCTTAATGTTGTGCCCACCTCCCCGAAGCCCTCCTAGGGTGGGGGGAATATCGATCCCGCGCCCACTGGGATCCACCCCCCTGAGAATGGGCGGTGTGGACTGTGGGTCGACTAGGCCTCCATCAAGGCTTCTCCTGTGGGCGGGCAGGGGTTGTGCCAACCCCATGCCCCCCCGCCACTACCCCCTCCCCCCCCACGGAGAGGCTGGCTCAAGCCCAGTGGCATGTCCGAAGCGGCAAGCTCCACCCCCACCACCCCTCCACGGTGAGGCCTCCCAGAGTCGAATATCGTGGTTCGGTGATAGAACGAGCGAATGTCCCCCCCCCCCACCCCACCGCGGGGTGTCCCAAAACGCCTCGGTTTTAGTTGGGTGCGGGGGGGGGGGAAACTGGGAAGAAGCGGGGCGTTTGCGCACAGGAAGATCCCATGATGTGATTGCGTCCCAGGTTGTCCGCTTCCCCGGCGACGTTGGTTGAGGGATAAATATTGGCCCCCAGTGCCGCCCGGGGAGAGCTCCCCTCCCCCCACCCCGGTTCTTCGCCCAGCAGGCGAGGCCCTCAGGTTTAACCTCACATCCCAAAGGTCGGCCCCTCCGACAGTGCGGCGCTCCCTCAGCACTGACCCTCCGACAGTGCGGCGCTCCCTCAGCACTGACCCTCCGACAGTGCGGCACTCCCTCAGCACTGACCCTCCGACAGTGCGGCACTCCCTCAGCGCCGACCCTCCGACAGTGCGGCACTCCCTCAGCACTGACCCTCCGACAGTGCGGCGCTCCCTCAGCACTGACCCTCCCACAGTGCGGCGCTCCCTCAGCACTGACCCTCCGACAGTGCGGCGCTCCCTCAGCACTGACCCTCCGACAGTGCGGCTCTCCCTCAGCACTGACCCTCCGACAGTGCGGCGCTCCCTCAGCACCGACCCTCCGACAGTGCGGCGCTCCCTCAGCACTGACCATCCCACAGTGCGGCGCTCCCTCAGCACTGACCCTCCGACAGTGCGGCCCTCCCTCAGCTCCGATCCTCCGACAGTGCGGCGCTCCCTCAGCACTGACCCTCTGACAGTGCGGCGCTCCCTCAGCACTGACCCTCCGACAGTGCGGCGCTCCCTCAGCACTGACCCTCCGACAGTGCGGCGCTCCCTCAGCACTGACCCTCCCACAGTGCGGCGCTCCCTCAGCACTGACCCTCCGACAGTGCGGCGCTCCCTCAGCGCTGACCCTCCGACAGCGCGGCGCTCCCTCAGCGCTGACCCTCCAACAGTGCGGCGCTCCCTCAGCGCTGACCCTCCGACAGTGCGGCGCTCCCTCAGCACTGACCCTCCGACAGTGCGGCGCTCCCTCAGCGTCGACCCTCCCACAGTGCGGCGCTCCCTCAGCACCGACCCTCCGACAGCGCGGCGCTCCCTCAGCACTGACCTCCTCCCCGGAGCGCGGGGTGTCGGGCCTGTGGTGCGAGCGGGCCCGAACCAGGCCAGGGGGACAGGCCGCGGCGCTGTCCAGTCTCGCCAAGCCGCGCCCTGGACCGAAAGGTCAATCGGGGCAACGAAATACGCCAACAGGTTCCCCGATCCGGCGACGGCCGGACCCATGGGAAAGCCTCAGGCCGAGACCAAGCTGCACGACATCTCTCCATGGTGCCAGGCGAAACAGGACGAGCTGAGCCATTCTTTGGCCAAGCTTCTCGAGGCAACAATGTGATCCCTGGGGCTTTCACTGGCACAGGCTCCCGGTTCCGGCCTTTACAGCTGTGAGGAATTAAGAGACGGGGGTGGGGGGCGGTGTGTGACTGGAGGGAGGGTGGGGGGAAATGGGTGTTTGGTGGAAATGGGACTGGACCGTTCGTCTTTTCCAAGAGGAGCCAGGTTTCAGGAATGAGGCCTACCTCAGGCTTCGGCCAGGGGGAAGGGGGTTTGCCGCTTTCGCCAGGTCAGATTAAACACAGGGAAAGTGCGAAGCGATTCATTTGGGTCAGGGGGACGGGGAGAGAGAGGCAACCATGAAATAATGGGGGGCGGTTGTTAGGCTTTTGGGGGAGCAGGGGACAGGAGCAGAGAGGCCGTTGTGGCCTTATGAGCTCCATTGGACGAAGGGGGCATCATGGGGGAGCTGGAGAAGGGGGGTAATAATCCGTACGGGATTCTGAGCGGGGGTGGGGGGGGATGCTTTATAAACAGGGGCCTAGGGAACGAAAGTTAGGAGGTTACGAGGGTATCTCAGAGCTCAGGGCCCCACCCCAGGCAGCTGAAGGCACGGCCGCCAATGGCGGAGCGATGGGAATCGGGGGATGCTCGAGAGGCCGGAATTGGAGGAGCCCAGAGATCTCGGAGGGTTGTAGGAGGTTACAGAGATAGGGAGGGTTGTAGGGGGCTGGAGGAGGTTACAGAGATAGGGAGGGTTGTAGGGGGCTGGAGGAGGTTACAGAGATAGGGAGGGTTGTAGGGGCTGGAGGAGGTTACAGAGATAGGGAGGGGTGTAGGGTCTGGAGGAGGTTACAGAGATAGGGAGGGTTGTAGGGGCTGGAGGAGGTTACAGAGATAGGGAGGGGTGTAGGGTCTGGAGGAGGTTACAGAGATAGGGAGGGTTGTAGGGGGCTGGAGGAGGTTACAGAGATAGGGAGGGGTTTCGGGGCTGGAGGAGGTTACAGAGGTAGGGAGGGTTGTAGGGACTGGGGGAGGTTACTGAGATAGGGAGGGGTGTAGGGGCTGGAGGAGGTTACAGAGATAGGGAGGGGTGTAGGGGCTGGAGGAGGTTACAGAGATAGGGAGGGTTGTAGGGGCTGGAGGAGGTTACAGAGATAGGGAGGGTTGTAGGGGCTGGAGGAGGTTACAGAGATAGGGAGGGGTGTAGGGGGCTGGAGGAGGTTACAGAGATAGGGAGGGTTGTAGGGTCTGGAGGAGGTTACAGAGATAGGGAGGGTTGTAGGAGGTTACAGAGATAGGGAGGGTTGTAGGGGCTGAAGCAGGTTACAGAGATAGGGAGGGTTGTAGGGGCTGGAGGAGGTTACAGAGATAGGGAGGGTTGTAAGGGCTGGAGGAGGTTACATAGATAGGGAGGGTTGTAGGGGCTGGAGGAGGTTACAGAGATAGAGAGGGTTGTAGGGGCTGGAGGAGGTTACAGAGATAGGGAGGGTTGTCGGGGCTGGAGGAGGTTACAGAGATAGGGAGGGTTGTAGGGGCTGGAGAAGGTTACAGAGATAGGGAGGGTTGTAGGGGGCTGGAGGAGGTTACAGAGATAGGGAGGGGTTTCGGGGCTGGAGGAGGTTACAGAGATAGGGAGGGTTGTAGGGACTGGGGGAGGTTACTGAGATAGGGAGGGGTGTAGGGGCTGGAGGAGGTTACAGAGATAGGGAGGGGTGTAGGGGCTGGAGGAGGTTACAGAGATAGGGAGGGTTGTAGGGGCTGGAGGAGGTTACAGAGATAGGGAGGGTTGTAGGGGCTGGAGGAGGTTACAGAGATAGGGAGGGGTGTAGGGGCTGGAGGAGGTTACAGAGATAGGGAGGGTTGTAGGGGCTGGAGGAGGTTACAGAGATAGGGAGGGTTGTAGGGGCTGGAGGAGGTTACAGAGATAGGGAGGGTTGTAGGGGCTGGAGGAGGTTACAGAGATAGAGAGGGTTGTAGGGGCTGGAGGAGGTTACAGAGATAGGGAGGGTTGTAGGGGCTGGAGGAGGTTACAGAGATAGGGAGGGTTGTAGGGGCTGGAGGAGGTTACAGAGATAGAGAGGGTTGTAGGGGCTGGAGGGAGGGGTGAGGCTCTGGGGGGATTTGAAAAGAAGTTTGAGATATTTTTTGGATCCTAGTGAACCAGGTTTGAAGAGTGACCCCTGCCCTCTGTGTTCCTGCTGACCATTGGCCAGGAGCTGTACTGACCACCCACCTCCCTCTCCCTTTCTCCCTCTCTCTCCCTCCCTTCTCCAGAATCTGACCGGACTCAGGAGACTCCACCTAGATGGGAACAGGATTCACCGCCTTCCGATCCTGCCCCTGTCCCTCGATGACCTGAAGCTGAATGATAACCGGCTGGAGGCCTTGGACCGCAGCAGCTTCCGAGGTTAGAGCGGGCGCTGTGGGCGCGAGCGAGTGTGAGGGTCATCGGGACCTGGCGCGACCCCTCATCCCCACCCCCACCGTCCGCGCACTCTGACCATTGGCCAGCCGGTGAACACACTCACACACACGAACACAGGCTTACACAATCAGACTCACACACATGCACACACAGACACACACTCTCACAGACACACTCACACACACTCACAGACACACACAGACACACACACACACAGACACACACACACACACACACACACACTCACAGACACACACAGACACACACACACACACAGACACACACACACACACACACACTCACACACACTCACAGACACACACACACACACACACACACTCACAGACACACACACACACACACACACTCACAGACACACACACACAGACACACACTCTCACAGACACACTCACACACACTCACAGACACACACAGACACACACTCACAGACACACACAGACACACACACAGACACACTCACAGACACACACACACACACACACACACACACAGACACACACACACAGACACACACACTCACACAGACACACACACACAGACACACACACACACACAGACACACACACACAGACACACACACACACACACACACACACACACACACACTCACAGACACACACAGACACACACACAGACACACACACACACACACACAGACACACACACACACACACTCACAGACACACACAGACACACACACACACACAGACACACACACACACACACTCACAGACACACACAGACACACACACACACACACTCACAGACACACACACACACACACACACACTCACAGACACACACACACAGACACACACACTCACACAGACACACACACACACACACAGACACAGACACTCACACAGACACACACACTCACACACACAGACACACACACACACTCACAGACACACACACACAGACACGCACACACACACGGACACACACACACTCACACACAGACACACACACACACACACAGACACACACACGGACACACACACACACACACACAGACACACACACACACGCACACACAGACACACACACACGCACACACAGACACACACACACAGACACACACACTCACACAGACACACACACTCACACACACAGACACACACACACACACTCACACACACTCACAGACACACACACACTCACACGGACACACACACACGGACACACACACACTCACACACCCACTCACAGACACACACACACACAGACACGCATACACACACACGGACACACAGACACACACACAGACACACACACTCACAGACACACACACACACACACACACAGACACGCACACGGACACACACACACACACACACACGGACACACACACAAACACACACACACTCACACTCACAGACACACACACTCTGGGCAGGATTTGTAGTTGGGTGGGTGCATTCGGTGGGCCTGGGATTGGCTGGGAAACGGGTCCCCGTCCGCGATTGGCTCCCGCTTTGCTTTCACGCCGCGCGGCCCGATTAAGGCCTGCCCAGGGTGACGGCCGACTCCCCGCTGGCCGGGCAGTGCCGGGCGGGGCCAGGGGGTCCGACGGCGACCCGGCGGCCGGGTTCAAGATGGCACAGGCTGCCCCCCACCCCCCCCGCCCGAAGATGCCCCGGAAAGATCCTCTCTCCTGTCCCCTCGCTACCTAACGTGATGGAGTCGGGTGCGGCCGGAGACTCCGGGGGGTGGAGGGCAGGTCAGGTTGGCACTTGGCAACCCCCCCCGCGGCTTTTCGGATGAGTGTCTCACCGCCCCTCCTGGAGGAGGTGGCTGCAGGAAGGGGACACCCATGTCCCCAGGGATAGGAGGAGGTGGAGGGCACCTCACCCAGAAGGGGCATGAGAGGAGGTGGCAGCCATGACGTGTTGGGCGCCCTCGGGCGCAGGGCCGGAGAAGAGCTTCAAAGACCTGCTGGGGCTCGGTCGGGGAAGGGTGAGTACCGTGTTGGCATGGGTCAGTGTGCTGAAGCGTTAAGGTCTGGCCAACAGCCCCCAACGTGGACCTCAGGGGTGCTGGAGCCTGAGTGCCAATGGTCAATGACGCCGGAGTTGGCCAAGGGGGCGAACCCTGGGCTGCTCGGACCGAACCCCTCGCGGCCCGAGGGCCAAGACTCAGATGTGCCCCGCGAGGTGCCCCCTCCGGTCGGGGCGGGGGGGGTTGTGCCAGGCTGCGGTGCGGCGCTGCTGCGGGTACAGAGCGGACTGATCCGTGCTCCTGTTCGGGAGAAGGTGAGGCCGTCGCCAAGCAGAGAGAGGGCGCCTACAGCCCGAGGGCCTTGGCCCAACCTCCAGCTGCTCAGCAGGTTCGAGCAGGACACCCTTGGGGGGGGTGGTCAAGAGCCAGCTCGCGCCCTGCAGAGCTGGGCATGGAGAGGCCAAGGGTTGGGCGGGGGGGGAGGTGGTGCCAGACCGAGGTAAGAGCGCGGGCGCCCAGAGAGGTGAGAGTTTTGGACTGTGCGGCCACTCCGGTGCATTGAAGGGAGCCTCGAACGTGGAGGCCCCATTGACCGTCGGAAGAGGAGGGGCACCGCGATGCAGATCCCCACCGCGCCTGGTATGGGCAGCGCCAGGGCGATGACTTTAACTCACGCCCCGGCCCTTCTTTTCCCCCCTTTTCAGATTCACCCGCAAGGCGGTTCACTCTCCGGACCCCCCTCCCCGCCCCCCCCACCTCCCCCAACCTCCGAGGCTGGAGGACCACCAGCTTTTGTTGTCGCGCCCGCTCTCCCAACCAGGCGCCAGCCCAGATACCAGCCCCCTCCGGCGGGCGTTAGAACGGTGGGTGAAGTTCTAACCTGAGGTTCAGGCGGAGGCAGAGTGTGGCCAGGGCGTTGGCACTCGGAGGGGGTGGTGGTGGGTGTGGTTGGTTGCTGGAGACCGGGACGATGCTGAGCCAAAGTCCCCCAGCCCGGTGCCCGTCCATCATCAACGGTGGAGCAGGGGAGGTCCCGAGCGACCTCACGTTGGCGCACGGGCTGCCCTTGTCGTCTCTGCGGGTCACCTCTCAGGGCGCTCCGGGTGAGGGCCTCTTTCCCCCCCACCCCCCCCACCCCCTCTGCCAGCGACCGTGGCATCCGATGAGGCTGCGATGACCGGGGAGGTGCCAACCCTGGCGCTGGCCGCACCCTCCCGGGCGGGGCCAGCACTGGCTCCACGGGCCAGAGGACGACCGCCAAGGTCATGGATGCCCACAGGACAGCGGGATCAGCGGACTGGCCAGTGCCAGCGAGGGGGGTGGGCATCACTAAGATGTAGCTAAAGGCACCAAGAGCACAAGAGGGGCAGTTCACAGGCGATTTTTCTGTTCATTTGCGTTTGGTTCATGTGTCTGCTGGTGTGGACCTCAGCGCCAGCGATGGTGGTGCCATGTGACAATGATGTTAAGTTTGCTTTCGCCGGTGATGGCCTGAGTCTGCTTCACCTTGGTCTGGTGTAGGACACCCCAGGATGCAATGCTGGGCCTGAGTGGCTGGAGACTTTGTTGTACGGGCACTGGGTGGACTTTGGGTTCGAGCCCTGGCATGAGGTGGGAGCAGATCTTTGGCGGCCTGGCCGAAGGAGCGTTGGATCAAGGCGTCCCTGCCTCCCTGGGGGTTACCGAGGTCTGTCTCCACCATCCTCAGCGTCCTCCTCTTCCGACTCCCTACTGGACTCATCCTCTGTGGCCCTGCGGAGTTAGGTCAGGGTCCTCTCCCTCCAGTGGGTGGGTGGCCGGCCTTGCCCGTGCCGGACTGCGGAGAGCGCAGCACGCAACCCACTGTCAGTGACGCCCGCTCTCGGGGCAGGGGATTGGAGTGCTCCCCTCCCTGAACGGTACGGGCATCGGACGCGCGTCTTGAGAAGACCGATGGTTCTCTCTAACACCGCCCTTGTGGAGACGTGGGTCCTATTGTAACGCCTCTCTGCCTCCGTTCCTGGCCGGGCTGGAGCACTGAAGAGCCCCGGCGCCCGGGAGTGTCTGAGCGTCGTGGGAGCTGCCTGGGCACCTTGCACGGACTTGTAGAATCAGCATCCTGTGGTCACACACACTATCTGCACGTTCATGGCTGTTGACGAAGGCATTGGGCTCACCCTCTGGCGCCTTGATGCCCACGTGTGTACAGTCTATAGCACCCTGGTCACTGGGGAAGCCAGCCATGGCCGCAAAGCCTCTGGCTCGCTCAGCCTGGCTGGCCTGGTCCCTGCGGTAAAGGATAAAGGTCATTACCCGCCTGAGAAGAGCGTCTGTCACCAGCTTGACGCAACTGTGGACAGCTGATTGGGAGAGTCCACACTGAGCCCTGGAAAGAGCCAGAGGCTTAGAAGTTGAGGGCCACTGTGACCTTCAGAGCCACTGGCATGGGGGTGTCCGCCCCACACACAGTCGGAGCTGATCTCAGGGCCGATCCTCTGGCAAATGGAGGTCACTGTCTCCCTTGAGAGAAGGACCCTCCTTCGGTATTGTACCTATTGAGGTAGCTGCATCTTCGCCTGTAAACCCTGGCAGCAAGATAGTGGCTCCTTCTGCCTTGGATAACCTGCTGGCCCTGATCCCCTTGTGCCTGCGTCTCTCCTCCCACAGGGTCCCTCCCCTGGAGGCTGCATAGGGGCACCCGGTCTCCTCTCCCCTCCTGCCCCTCTCTCCCTCCTCAGAGGAGGTGCCCCCAGCGGAGACCACAACCCCCATTCCCAGGGTGAGGGAAGGCTGCCTGATTCCTGGGAGCGTCCACACTCCGAGTCTGGACCCTCCGGGGGCCTGGGAGACGCTAATAAGTTCTGAAGGGAAGCCGGGAAAGGCTAAGAATGAAGCCCCGAGCAGAGATGAAGCTGCCGAGTGCCAATAAGCAACCACCAGCGAACTCCCTCCGAATCTCCTCACTCCTCACACCAGCAATGCTGCTGAGTCTCAGTATCCCGCCCGTGGGTGAGGTTTTAGCGAATTGTAGGCTGCCCACCTGCCCATTTGGCTTGTGCCACGAGCGCGAAATCGCGCGGGCAATGTGAAAGACGGCTTCATGGTCTTTTTAGAGACCTTAACTGGCCACGTAATTGATGGTGGGCGCAGCTCCGATCCCGCGCAGCCCCGATCCCGCGCAGCCCCGATCCCGCGCAGCCCCGATCCCGCGCAGCGCCGATCCCGCGCAGCCCCGATCCCGCGCAGCCCCGATCCCGCGCAGCCCCGATCCCGCGCAGCGCCGATCCCGCGCAGCCCCGATCCCGCGCAGCCCCGATCCCGCGCAGCACCGATCCCAACGCAGCCCCGATCCCGTGCAGCACCGATCCCAGCGCAGCCACGATCCCGCGCAGCCACGATCCCGCGCAGCACCGATCCCGCGCAGCCCCAATCCCACTCGGCCCCGATCCCGCGCAGCCCCGATCCCGCGCGGCGCCGATACCGCGCAGCCACGATCCCGCGCAGCCCCGATCCTGCGCAGCCCCGATCCCAGCGCAGCCCCGATCCCGCGCAGCCCCGATCCCGCGCACCCCCGATCCCGCGCAGCCACGATCCCAGCGCACGCCCGCAGACTGAGATATCGCGCGATGACGCCGCGACGCTTGCCTGATGTCACCACGCGCTATTTTACGCTCGAGCGGGTCAGGCACAAGCCCACACACTCAGCGAAAATTCCTGCCCTCTGTCTCTCTCACACTCACACTCACACTCACTCACTCGCACTCACTCACACACACACTCACACACACACACACAGTCACACACAGTCACACACACACTGTCTCTCCCTCACACACACACACTCACACACACAGTCACACACAGTCACACACACACTGTCTCTCCCTCACACACACACACTCACACACACAGTCACATCCACACACACTCAGTCTCTCTCACACACACACTCAGTCACTCACACACACTCACTCACACACACCCACACACACTCACACACACACACTCACTCACACACTCACACACACTCACTCACTCACACACACACACTCACTCACACACACACACTCACTCACACACACTCACTCACACACTCACACACTCACTCACTCACTCACACACACACACTCACTCACACACACACACTCACTCACACACTCACACACACTCACACACACTCACTCACACACACTCACTCACACACACTCACTCACACACTCACACACACTCACTCACACACACACACTCACTCACACACACACACTCACTCACACACACTCACTCACACACTCACACACACTCACACTCACTCACACAGACTCACACACACTCACTCACTCACACTCACACACTCACTCACACACACACACTCACTCACTCGCACTCACACACTCACACACACTCACACACTGTCTCTCCCTCACACACTCACACACACACACACACACACACACACACACAGTCACATCCACACACACTCTGTCTCTCTCACACTCACACACACAGTCACAGTAAGTTCACAAATGACATGAACATTGTTGGTGTCTTAATTATTGAGGAGGAAAGCCTTAAATTACAGGATGATATAGACGGGCTGGTCAGATGGGCAGAGCAGTGGCAAATGGAATTTAATCCTGAGAAGTGTGAGCTGATGCATTTTGGGAGGACTAACACAGCAAGGGAATCCACAATGAATGGTAGGACCCCAGGAAGTACAGGGGATCAGAGGGACCTTGGTGTACATGTCCATAGATCCCTGAAGGCAGCAGTACAGGTAGATAAGGTGGGTAAGAAGGCATATGGGATACTTGCTTTTATTAGCCGAGGCATAGAATATAAGAGCAGGGAGGTTATGTTGGAGCTATATAAAACACTAGTTAGGCCACAGCTAGAGTACTGCGTGCAGTTCTGGTCCCCACACTATAGGAAGGAGGTGATTGCACTGGAGAGGGTGCAGAGGAGATTCACCAGGATGTTGCCTGGGCTGGAGCGTTTCAGCTATGAGGAGAGACTGGATAGGCTGGGGTTGTTTTCCCTAGAGCAGAGAAGGCTGAGGGGGGAGCTGATAGAGGTATACAAAATTATGAGAGGCATAGATAGGGTAGATAGGGAGGAACTTTTCCCCTTAGTGTAGGTCTCAATAACCAGGGGGCACAGATTTAAGGTAAGGGGCAGGAGGTTTAGAGGAGATTTGAAGAAAAGTTTTATCACCCAGAGGGTGGGGGGAATCTGGAACTCTCTGCCCGAGGGGGTGGGAGAGACAGAAACCCTCACAACATTTAAGAAGTATTTAGATGAGCACTTGAAACACCATCGCATACAGGGCTATGGGCCAAGTGCTGGGAAAAGGGATTAGAATAGATGGGTGCTTGATGGCCGGCATGGACAAGATGGGCCGAAGGGCCTGTTTCTGTGTTGTGCGGCGCTATCTCAGCACTGACCCTCCGACAGTGCGGCTCTCACTCAGCATTGTCCCTCCCACAGTGCGGCGCTCCCTCAGCACCGACCCTCGGACAGTGCGGCGCTCCCTCAGCACTGACCCTCCGACAGTGCGGCGCTCCCTCAGCACTGACCCTCCGACAGCGCGGCGCTCCCTCAGCGCTGACCCTCCGACAGTGCGGCGCTCCCTCAGCACCGACCCTCCGACAGTGCGGCGCTCCCTCAGCACTGACCCTCCGACAGTGCGGCGCTCCCTCAGCACTGACCCTCCGACAGTGCGGTGCTCCCTCAGCACTGACCCTCTGACAGTGCGGCGCTCCCTCAGCACTGACCCTCCGACAGTGCGGCGCTCCCTCAGCACTGACCCTCCAACAGTGCGGCGCTCCCTCAGCACTGACCCTCCCACAGTGCGGCGCTCTCTCAGCACTGACCCTCCGACAGTGCGGCGCTCCCTCAGCGCTGACCCTCCGACAGTGCGGCGCTCCCTCAGCGCTGACCCTCCAACAGTGCGGCGCTCCCTCAGCACTGACCCTCCCACAGTGCGGCGCTCCCTCAGTACTGACCGTCCGACAGTGCGGAGCTCCCTCAGCACCTGCACTAGCGAGAGTCGATCTGGTTTACGAGGGACTCATTTCTGGAGTTGTGTTCAACATCACCCATCTGGCATCAATTTTAAAATATTCGTCTATTTGTTCAAAACCCTCCAAAGCCCTCACCCCCTCCCTATCTCTGTAACCTCCACCAGCCCCTACCACCCTCCCAATCTCTGTAACCTCCACCAGCCCCTACCACCCTCCCTATCTCTGTAACCTCCTACAGCCCCTACAACCCTCCCTATCTCTGTAACCTCCTCCAGCCCCTACACCCCTCCCTATCTCTGTAACCTCCTCCAGTCCCTACAACCCTCCCTATCTCTGTAACCCCCTCCAGTCCCTACAACCCTCCCTATCCCTGTAACCTCCTCCAGCCCCTACAACCCTCTCTATCTCTGTAACCCCCTCCAGCCCCTACAACCCTCCCTATCTCTGTCACCTCCTCCAGCCCCCTACAACCCTCCCTATCTCTGTAACCTCCTCCAGCCCCCTACAACCCTCCCTATCTCTGTCACCTCCTACAAACCCTCCGAGATCTCTGCGCTCCTCCAATCCCGGCCTCTCGAGCCTCCCCCGATTCCCATCGCTCCGCCATGGGCGGCCGTGCCTTCAGCTGCCTGGGGGTGGGCCCTGAGCTCTGGAATTCCCTCCTTCAACCTCTCCACCTCCCTCTCTCCCTCTTTCTCTCTCTCTCCTCCTTAAAAACCGGCCTCTCTGACCGAGCTTTCGGTCCCCTGTCCCTAATATCTCCGCGTGTGGCTCGCGGTCAGACTCTGTCTGATTTACCCTCCTGTGGAGCGCCCTGGGGGCTTTTAATTCTTTTCAGACACTATAGACCCACATGTCGCTATCCCAATGATCTATGGTGGGACAAATGACCCTTCGGAGCATGATAAATAGTCCGATTAGTCCAAGAGTTTTCACCTCCACCAAACCATTAGCCCCAGGGCCTTGCATCTGCTTCCCCTTCAGGTATTTATCAATTCGCCCCTTTCGAGGGTGAATCTGCTTCTCCCGCCCTTTCGGGCAGCGCCTTCCAGATCACAACAACTCGCCACGTCCAAAATAAATCAAATTCCCCTCATCTCCCCCCTCTGGCTCCACACCCGACTATCCTGTCAATGCCTTTCGATCATCGTTATGAGGGTTCGAAACCACTGTGGTTAAAGACATGAAGTGTGGCTTAAATTATGCCCCACGCTGCCTATTTATAGTGGAGAGGTTACAAATTACAGAAAGTTAATCAGAGACTCATCCGACCATCAGGAACCATAGATGTGGTGTAACAAGAGGTTCAGGAACCACTTTGCAAGCCTCAGCTTCTGATCTAGACAGGGACGCAGTCAGAGATTTACAAATGTTGGAGATCTTTGAAGCGGGCATTTAATCATTCCAGATTCTCAGCGCTGAGGGAGCTCCGCACTGTCGGAGGGTCAGTGCTGAGGGAGCGCCCGCACTGTCGGAGGGTCAGTGCTGAGGGAGCGCCGCACTGTCGGAGGGTCAGTGCTGAGGGAGCGCCGCACTGTCGGAGGGTCGGTGCTGAGGGAGTTCCGCACTGTCGGAGGGTCAGTGCTGAGGGAGCGCCGCACTGTGGGAGGGTCGGCGCTGAGGGAGCGCCGCACTGTCGGAGGGTCGGCGCTGAGGGAGCGCGGCACTGTGG